>NC_079216.1:5319422-5387621 GCF_029633865.1 Lampris incognitus | reverse complement strand
TTCCATGACATTTTCATCACTTTGCGCCCCGCAGAAAGAAAAGTTCGAGACGTTTTTGGACTTGCGGGGGGGAGGGGGGGGGGTAAGTAACGGCCGTTACATGCCGAGATTTTCGCACAGAACGCCGACTCGCTCGCCGCCACGGGGTTTTGGCCGGGCTGAGAGACGGACGGGCGTTTCTTCTGAACTCAGGAACAGGCGGCACGGCGTGGACAAACACGGGCTGCAAACACCGGGAATGAATTTAAGATATCCGTGATGACGAGTACAAACCAGATGAAGCCTCCGTCTGCCCCCGAGGGACGACCGGAGACTGCCACGGCCAGCCTGAGACGGTGGACCGCTACAGAAACCAGAGGGGAGAGGCTCCAACAACCAAGCACGGTACACACCGACATGAATAATACGCGGGAAATACGTGTACTAAGTATATGTGTGTGTGCTAAGTATACGGACACGGTGAGGAAAATGTACAAAGTACAACAGGAAATCCACAAAATCTACACAGACGACACTACAGTAATACACAACAGCATAAAGTATGTGTACACAATGTAGAGCAAAGAAGAACTGAACAGAACACCTTCATATGAAATACCTAAAATACCATATGTGTATGAATAAATATCCATCTATCCATCCATCCACCAATCCATCCACCCACCCATCCATCCATCCACCCATCTATCCATCCACCCACCCATCCATCCATCCATCCATCCATCCATCCATCCATCCATCCATCCATCTATCCATGCACCAATCCACACAACCATCCATCCATCCATCCACCCACCCATCCATCCACCCATTCATCCACCCACCCATCCATCCATCCATCCATCCATCCATCCATCCATCCATCCATCCATCCATCCATCCACACAACCATCCACCCACCCATTCATCCACCCACCCATCCATCCACCCATCCATCCATCCATCCATCCATCCATCCATCCATCCATCCATCCATCCATCCATCCACCCATCCATCCATCCATCCATCCATCCATCCACACAACCATCCACCCACCCATCCATCCACCCATCCATCCATTATCTGAGCCACTTATCCCAGCTGGGGTCACGGGGATGCTGGAGCCCCATACCAAAATACAGTAAGGTGAAGTTGATATATATAAATTGGTCTGCCTGCGTCCTGTGGGCCCAGGGACCACCGCCCTGCTCGGAGCTACACCCGGGAGGAAGCGCTGAGGGCGGTGTGACAGGACGCGGAAGCGGGGCAGGCTAAGCTAACTGCTAGCCCATGCAGACCGGCGGTTCCGACAGTCACCCTGGTGTTCGCTCTCCTGGACGGTGGAGTTTTTGGACTGTGTTGCACTGAGTGGACTGTGTTGCACTGAGTGGACTGTGTTGCACTGAGTGGACTGTGTTGCACTGAGTGGACTGTGTTGCACCCCCGGTTCTCTCTGATTTTGTGTACACGAGCACATAATAGAAATGACAATAAATGGTTCCTGACTCCTGACATATAGTTTTTCTTTTCCTGGAAACCATCAATGGTGTTTGATAAAAGTGCTCAACAAAGGAGGAGCGGAATATCAAGATATATATGTGTATCTATATATCTATATATATATATGGGCAGAGGAGACATTAAGCAGAGGGCTACTGACGCCCAATTTGGCGTGCACACCTGTTTATGTTGGACGGGGCCGGTGAGGAGGTGCTCGTAAAACACCAGCGAGGTTAAGACTTAAATGCGGTGACGCCTTCAGGCCCCACGGCTACAATAAGGACGACATCAGCAGTCTGAGAGCGAGGGACGGGCCAACCCCAGGAACCCACGTGCACGTGCACACGCACACACCCATGTCTGAGTGTGTGTGTGTGTGTGTGTGTGTGTGCATGTCTAATTGTCTATACCTGACACATACTTGTGCTCTCTGGTTGTGCAGAACACGATCATTTGTGTGTGTGTCTGTGTGTGTGTGTGTGTTCAACCAGCCTGCCGTCTGTGCATGCTCATGTTTGCTTTGTGTGTGTGTGTGTGTGTGTGTGTGTGTGTGTGTGTGTGCGTGCCCGTGCGCGGCTGTCAGATCCCTTTGGGAAGTGGGTTTGTGTTCGAGGACGGCCCACACGCGCTCGGGCCGCCAGGCCACGGCTTCTCCTTGAGCTTTATTATTTTTCTCTCTTCACGTTTTGTTTTCCCGGGGTGAGGTCGGGCTTTCTAAAAGCGGACTCCACAACAGGACCCCCTCGCAGCACTTTTCCTTTTTAGCACCCCCGCCCCCGTCCCCCCCGCCCCCCGAGACGGAGCGCAGGGCTGAATTACCGCCCTACCCAAACGATGAACCGGGTTTTACCTCTTATATACCTCAGAATGAGTGCACGGGAGCAGCCATTATGACAACTTCCTGTCCAGCAGAAGCCGTGTGATGACAACTTCCTGTCCAGCAGAAGCCACGTGACGACACGCTCACCTTCCTCACAGACTCCCCAGCTACTCCCCCCCCCCCCACCCCAGTGAATCCGGTGTGCTATTCGGAGTGACAGAATCACCAGCTGAACATACCGAGACAGTCCCGGAACGGCCGGGTCCAAACCGAGGCGGCCTGAAGAGGAGGCATCCCGTTGGCGCTCCGCGAGCGATCTGTTCCGAATTGATAAAAACAACATCAATGTGCTTCGCAGCTGAGACCGCAGAACTCGATCCTCTGCAGCCCACATTTGGAAAACATTTGCATTTTCAGTGTTTTGGTTAACTCGCAGCACGCAAATGTTGTCAGCCGGGTCAGGACGCCGGCGGGGACGACGGAGGTGACGTGCTAGCTCCCAGACACTTGCCGTCGGCTGACAAGTGCTTTGAACGGGCGGATATCGACCGGATCGCACTTGGCGTGGGAAGCTGTCGTTCGCCGAGACTCCTTTTGGGATTTTTCTTTTGTTTTTAATTGAGGTTTTGAGTCCGTAGGCTACATGCCTCTGGGTTTGCCGGTTTTTTTAAGCACCGACGACGACGAGGCTAATTTCTTTGACAGCGAAGTTCTGGTTCTAGCGGACGGGACGGGGGGGGGGGGTGGACGGGGAATTAAGAGCCGGAGCCAGCGGATCATCTGTCCCCGTCTGGTGTGCAGAAAGATCGGCGGTGGAGGTGAGGACGGCGGAGGAGGAGGGCTCCGCGATGTGGGTCACATACGTGGAAAGTTGTGCAGAGCCGCTCTGCTTTTACACGGGGATGGGAGGGCGCCGGCACGCCACGCCAACGCGGCCGCCGCCGCGGCGCTACAAGACACACCAGATGAGGCCTGATTCGAGCAAATTATCCGCCTATCTCTCGAGGCCTCCGAGGCCACGCGGCTCAAATCCGTTTATTTTCCCCTCCGTGTGGCGTGTCAGAGCCCGCCGCCGCCGCCGCCGCCACCACAGGCCTCGCGGTGGAAGAAACGCCATGTGGAAAACCAGCAACCTTACATTTCACAGCCCTGCACTTGATTTGGTTTTTTTGGGGGGGGGTAGGCCCCCCTTTTTCTCCCGTTGTACCCGACCCCACTCTTCCGAGTCGTCCCGGTCGCCGCTCCACCCCCTCTGCCGAGCCGGGGAGGGCTGCAGCCCACCACATGCCTCCTCCCATACATGTGGAGTTTCGCCGGGGGGGACGTAGCGCGTGGGAGGATCACGCTACCCCCCCCCCCCCCAGCAGGTGCCCCGACCAAGAAGAGGAGGCGCTAGTACAGCGACCAGGACACACACCCACATCCAGCTTCCCACCCGTAGACACGGGCAGTTGTGTCTGTAGGGGGCGCCCCACCCCGCCGGAGGCCACACGGGGACTCCCCCCCAGATTAGGAGTCGCTTGTTGTGTTATGGGAACGCAGAGTGTGTACTGCTGCTGGTTTCCACGCCGCTTTGCTGCTTTTACCTCGACCTTGTGGCCCCTGGTGGCCGCCGTACTGAACTACCACGGGATCCTGATCAGTCTCGCTGATGGTAAGCGGCTCTCCAACCAACAGACGTTTCTTCACGCAGGCAATCTTGTTAGTCACCCCTGCCCACACACACACACACACACACACACACACACACACACACACACACACACACACACACACACACACACACACACACACACACACACACACACACACACACACCGCTGGCTCTCAGAGGGGTTGATGGGTAACTCGGTGTGTTGGTGGAGCACACACTGCATGGGGAGGGCCATCAGAGAGAGCGACCAGCGGCCGACCCGGCCACTCAGGTATACTATGTCTGCCTCCTGCTCCTGGACCGCCGCCTCCCAGGCCTCCCCCACATGCCTGGTGAACATGGAGGCCACGGCACGGCAGCACCTTGTGGTGTGGGAGGAGCTAAAGGAGGGTTGGCGCTGCAGTCCCAGCACACTCCACACCCCCTCCAGCACACACACACACACACACACACACACACACACACCATTCTCCCACATGCACCCCTACACACACACACACACCATTCTCCCCCATGCACCCCTACACACACACACACACACACACACACCATTCTCCCCCATGCACCCCTACACACACACACACACACACACACATACACCATTCTCCCCCATGCACCCCTACACACACACACACACCATTCTCCCCTATACACACACACACACCATTCTCCCCTATACACACACACACACCATTCTCCCCCATGCACCCCTACACACACACACACACACACCATTCTCCCCCATGCACCCCCCCCCCCACACACACACACACACACACACACACACACCATTCTCCCCCATGCACCCCTACACACACACACACACACACACCATTCTCCCCTATACACACACACACACACACACATTCACCATTCTCCCCCATGCACCCCTACACACACACACACACACACACACACATTCACCATTCTCCCCCATGCACCCCTACACACACACACACCATTCTCCCCCATGCACCCCTACACACACACACCATTCTCCCCTACACACACACACACCATTCTCCCCTACACACACACACACCATTCTCCCCTACACACACACACACCATTCTCCCCCATGCATCCCTACACACACACACACCATTCTCCCCCATGCACCCCTACACACACACACACCATTCTCCCTCATGCACCCCTACACACACACACACACCATTCTCCCCCATGCACCCCTACACACACACACACACACACATACACCATTCTCCCCCATGCACCCCTACACACACACACATACACCATTCTCCCCCATGCACCCCTATACACACACACACACACACACACACCATTCTCCCCCATGCATCCCTACACATACACACACACACACCATTCTCCCTCATGCATCCCTACACATACACACACACACAAACACACACACCATTCTCCCCCATGCATCCCTACACATACACACACACACACACACACACACACACACACACACACACACACACCATTCTCCCCATGCACCCCTACACGCACACACACACCATTCTCCCCATGAACCCCTACACACACACAGTCTCTTACAGACACACACATAAATTAATATACACTGGCACAAACACAAACTCACACCAAAAACACCCCCACCTCTCCCCTTCAAGGGGGGGGGGGTTGTTGCGGCCCTAACACCCCGATGCCTGATGGATGCACAGAGGTCACCCTGGTGATCCAGAGAAGCTCTTTGGTTCATCAGCTCGCCTTTGATCAATTTACTTAACCCTTTTACTTCCTAACCGCCCCCCCCCCCCCGTCCTGTGGATGAGGATCTTGGGGTGGGGGGCGGGATGGGGGGGTTATTGAGTTACACAGTGCAGGCAGGCTGACATCCTCTGGTAACACATGTCTTTGTTTAAGGCAAAGCTCTGGAGTGCTGACAGACCTCAGCCAAGCCCCCACCCCCACCCCCCACCCCCCGCCTCTCTGGTTGCCAAGGAGAAGCTGTGGAGGAGAGATCTGGCCTCTCGACCCTCCATGGCAACCTGATGTTTTCAGCCAAACGACGACCCCTTCGCTAACCATGACAACGAGGACGCTGACAGTAATGAGTCGTGCGGTGGACCCAGTCGGTTGATGTGTCTGCTGTCAGTCGATCAAACCGTGACTCCAGAAATAATAAACAGATTTGCGAAGCTTTTGGACTCCCTCGACAAGCGAGAAGCTTTGGGCCATAGCGGCAGTAAACACGCCACATCTCCTCTGGTTCTCCGATTTGGACTTGATGCTGTCTGAGACGTGAAACAATTGGCGGCTGTCATCGGTCCGCTTCACACTGGAGGGAAGCGAAAGGACTCTGCACCACCAAGCGCAAACCAGGAGCGGTCTCACGGCGTGGTGTTGTGTTGTCAGTAACTCGGCGTGCATGTGGTGTTGTGTTGGATGAGCCGAAGGCTGTGTGGGTGTGAAGATGTGGCGTGGGGCAAGAACGCAACAAATGCAACCTAACCTCAGCGGCGGGGGCGGGGGGGGGGTAGTCCGGGTCCAACAGCCATCTTTGCTGTAGTTTCAACATTTAGCTTTTCCCCAAGGCCTAAAAACACTTTAACAAGGGGCGCCCGGGTGGCGTGGCGGCCTATTCCGCTGCCTACCAACACGGGAGTCGCCGGTTCGAATCCTCGTGTTGCCTCCGGCTTGGTCGGGCGTCCCTCCAGACACAGTTGGCCGTGTCTGCGGGTGGGAAGCCGGATGTGGGTATGTGTCCTGGACGCTGCACTAGCGCCCCGGTCGAGGCGCCTGTCGGGGGAGGGGGAACTGGGGGGAATAGCGTGGTCCTCCCACGCGCTACGTCCCCCTGGTGAAACTCCTCTGTCAGGTGAGAAGAAGCGGCTGGCGACTCCACATGTATGGGAGGAGGCATGTGGGAGTCTGCAGCCCTCCCCGGATCGGCAGAGGGGGTGGAGCAGATACGAGAATGGCTCAGGAGAGTGGGGTAGTACAAGTACAATCGGGGAGAAAAGGGGGGAAAAGAACCCCACTTTACCAACTGATGGAGAAGCAGTTGCCTGTAATAATGTCATTATGGTCTTGACTTCCTTTGAGAAATGCATACTTGGGGGGGGGGGGGGGGACGGAGTCTCTCGCCGGAGATTCGAGAGGCATTTTGTGCGTCGGGCTATTTATATATATATTTATTTTGTCAAACGGCGGTTGGAGCGGGGGCGGGGGGGCGGGTTCTACCCCACGTGAGGGCAAGTAACAGCTCTATTGCATGCAGGTGTCAACCTGCTGCTCAGACTCGAAACCGCGCCGACCGAACGCGCGAGGCCAGCTCCACATAACCTCATCTAATTCAAATTAGCTCGGTGGAAAACGGGGTAAGGAACAGGTTCGTGTTTAACCAAAACCTGATGTTAGAAGGTTTTCCACAATTCCACCGAAACGCGGGATCTTCTCAAGCCAATCCAGGAATGACTCACGATTGTTTAGTCAATTGACTTCTGCGGGCTGGAGATTACAAGGCGGCTATAAATCTCGCCGGGGAATAAAAGGGGGTGAAACGGCTCATTATGTGGTGTTAATTAGCTCCTTAACTCCGAGTTCTGTAAACACGACAAATCAATTTTATGCTCTGGATGCTTTGCAGGAAGGGGAATGTTTACTTTGAGTTCTTCCCAGAGATAACTCCGGAGCCGCATGCCATGTGTGCCACGGCGTTCATTATGGAGCAACGGTCACGCGTCGCGTTTGCCCCGGGATCACCTTACCAGTAGTCAGATATGGTCTATCAATTAGTGGGCTTTGGGACGAAAATGTAGGGGAAAAATTAATATGTTTCTAATTTCAAGCGTCGCGTGGTTTCTACATATGCACACGGTCTTTCCAAAGAAAACTCCTGCCCTTACCCTTCTCTCTTTTATTGAGCTGAATTGCAATAAAACGTAATCCGCAAATGCATAAACGCATTAGACCTTATTGGGAAGTCCCATTAGGTCTCTCCTCTCGGTAGCAGCAGTAAAAGCCATTTTTAACTCCAGCCAGTTTCTCCGGCCAGCGACCAACAGCTACACCTCTCATCAGCCGGGCCATTACAGACCGCCGCGCGCCGCATGCGGAGGGAGGGAGGGAGGGAGGGAGGGAGGGAGGGAGGGAGGGAGGTGATGGAGCGCGCAGACAGCGGGCCCTCTCCCCTCGTGTCATGTCAGTGTCAACGTCCACTCCGTGGCTTCTTGGCTTCCTTCAGGGCTTTTTCCCCCCCGTGCGCCCAGGTTGGTGAGGCAATGGCAGCTGTCAGACGGCGGTTGTCGGCAGGGCGTGGTGTCTGACCGGCGGGTCAGCCTGACCAGACACTTGTGCTACGGCCACGGCTAAGCCACGGGGCCGCGGCGCTGAGCCCAAAATCCATCGTCTCTGTCGCTGTGGTCAGGGTCCATGACAGCATGAACGGGAACTCCCGCCGGTGTGGATGGCGAACTCGTGCTTTCCGGGTGTGCTCGCTGCGTCCGGGGTTTGGCTGATTCTGACCAGAGGTGTCTGGTTTGGCCACATGAGTGGATTCGGCGTTTTTGGGGCCTAAGCTCTTCCCGGGCCAAGTCTCGAGACAAAACGGTCATGTACAGCCTATTCACAGGTCTTAAAATACATTGATTGCCAACGTATTGATGAATGAGGACGTCGTCGAGGACATCCGCTCTGATCTAACTTTTAATGACAGGGGTTATAACCGACCCTAATGCTAAACCCCGGTCTCCCAGATCCTTACCCTGACTCGAACCACACCAAACTCAAACCTAAACTGAACCATCTCTCATCTAATAGCAATAAAGCTGATGTTCTACACGTTCTCATTCATCGATATGTTAAAATGCATTATGGGGGCGACCGAGTAGCGTGGCGGTGTATTCTGCTGCCTACCAACAAGGAGATTTCTGGTTCGAATCCCCGTGTTACCTCCGGCTCGGTCGGGCGTCCCTACAGACACAATTGGCCATGTCTGCGGGAGGGAAGCCGGATGTGGGTATGTGTCCCGGTCGCCGCAGTAGCGCCTCCTCTGGTCAGTTGGGGCGCCTGTTCGGGGGGGGGGACTGGGGGAAATAGCGTGATATTCCTACGCCCTACATCCCCCTGGTGAAACTCCTCACTCCCAGGGGGACAGAAGCGGCTGGCAACTCCACATATAGTGGAGGAGGCATGTGGTAGTCTGCAGCCCTCCCCGGATCGGCAGAGGGGGTGGAGCAGCGACCGGGGTGGCTCGGAAGAGTGGGGGTAATTGGCCAACGTACAATTCGAAGAAAAAGGGGGAAAAATGCATTGTATGCATGTGAAAGGTTATCCTCCCCCTTTTTTTCTCCCCAATTGTATCCAGCCAATTACCCCACTCTTCTGAGCCACCCCGGTCTCTGCTCCACCCCCTCTGCCGATCCGGGGAGGGCTGCAGACTACCATGTCTCCTCCCGTACATGTGGAGTTGCCAACCGCTTCTTTACACCTGACAGTGAGGAGTTTCGCCAGGGGGACGTAGCGCATGGGAGGATCACGCTATTCCCCCCAGTTCTCCACCCCCCCCGAACAGGCGCCCTGACCGACCAGAGGAGGCGCTAGTGCAGTGACCAGGACACATGCCCACATCCGGCTTCCCAGGTTCCCACCCGCAGGCACGGCCAATTGTGTCTGTAGGGACGCCCGACCAAGCCGGAGGTAACATGGGGATTTGAACCGGCGATCCCTGTGTTGCTAGGCAACGAAATGGACCGCTACACCACCCGGATGCCACGGGTTGCTCGTTTCTGCTGTCTGAAGGACTACTGTAATAAACAAGCTGTGACGTACAAACCATGGCCATCAACGTCCCGGATCATCTCCCTCCTTTACCCCCCCATCTTTCCTGAAACACTGGTCTTCTTCAAGTTTCCCCGAAAGGGAGATCTTTTGATTTGGTCCGAGAATAAATAGCCCAACGCAGTTTGAAGCGGCGTCGGTTTGAGAGACATTATGAGTGATGACTGTCGCCGTGGCAACCTCCTGATGTTTTCTCAGTTTGGAGATCCCATCCCATCAGGCCCCCATTTCTGGGCTGATGTGTCGCAGCAGTAAAGGTTATATATGCACGAGGTGAGTTATTAGGAAGTCTGTTAATTACAGGGGCAGGGCTGTGTATAAATCTCTCAGATTAGAGGCTGGATGTAAAAAGAAAACAAACTGCAAGCTCGGTAAATCCAATGGCGCTCCAGAGGCCCAACAGGGGCCGGAGAAGAAGATCCGCTATATTGCCTTGAACTGAAGGACCCAAAACTGTCACAGCCCCGCTGAGTTGGCGCAAAAGCCCAAGTCACATCACGCAGGTGGGAGTCAGCCATGTTTGGATGAATCAGAATCGGACTACTTTATTTATCCGCGAGGAGAAATTGAGTAGGAGTAGCGCTATTCATTTGATGGTTCCCTCGGGGTATTCAAATGTTGACATGTATTGCTGCATATTGCCTAAGACTAACTGGAAAATGTCTGTAGGACAGCGAGGACTCGCACTGAGCAGACCGCTCCCCATTCTATTCAGCCATTATCCCAACCGCTTATCCTGCTCTCAGGGTGGCGGGGATGCTGGAGCCTATCCCAGCAGTCATTGGGCGGCAGGCGGGGAGACACCCTGGACAGGCCGCCAGGCCGCCATCACACAGGGCCGACACACACTCACACACATTCCTACCTAGGGATGATTTAGTACGGCCGATTCAGCTGACCTACATCCTTGGACTGTGGGAGGAAACCGGAGCCCCCGGAGGAAACCCACGCAGACACGGGGAGAACATGCAAACCCCACACAGAGGACGACCCGGGACGACCCCCAAGGTTGGACTACCCCGGGCTCGAACCCAGGACCTCCTTGCTGTGAGGCGACCGCGCTAACCATTGCGCCACCGTGCCGCCCTATCCCTAACCCATTCCACTCAACTGTTCTTTGTTGTTTTACCTTCCCTCGCCATCTTATATTGTTATGGGCACACATGTTCTATCACACATACAATCTGAGGGACATTACTAGACTTTATACTCAACATTCTTGTTACTCGATTGTGTTCATCGGCAGGAGAACACGGTACTGATGTCAGCTGTATTCTTTAACTTGTCAATTGTTGTCAAAAGCCAGTTGTGTCTGTAGGGGCGCCCAACCAAGCCGGAGCCAACATGGGGCTTCCCCATGTTGGTAGGCAACGGAATAGACCGCTACGCTACCCCGGACGCCCCGATGTACGTGTCACTTCCTTGTAAATGAAATGTTTGTTGATCTTGAGACCTTGACTTTACGGTTTTTCTCCCATCACCACTGGAAGGTATTGATGGCATGGCTGGTGTCTGAGGAACTAAACCCTCTTGAGTTGGATTACACTGACTCGGCTCTACCTGATCATATGTGAGAGGAACTGAAGAGCTGTTGAAGGACGAGTGAATGACAGCCGATCCTACTGCAACCTACATGTATGTTATGATGTCATCTACCCCTGCGAGGAGAGGCATCCTGCAGGCCACTGCACACCCTCACCCTGGCTTACATATTACCTCACTGAAGCACGAGTTTGTGCTCGTGTTCGAGTTAATGTGTATGTGTGTGCATATGTGAGTGTAGGTGGAGGCCTGAGGGAAGATGGCGGGGGGGGGGGGGGGGCGGCGATCGTGACAGACGGGTCCCAGCATAGGCCAAAATAAAGAAATGCCAGAGCACAAACAAGCACAAACATTCCTGCGGGGTGAGAGCCGGGGGGGGGGGAGGTGGGTGGCGGCGGGGAGGGCCGAGAGAGAGAGAGAGAGAGAGAGAGAGAGAGAGAGCGAGAGAGAGAGAGCGACAGGTCTAAGAGACCGGGGCATTCACACACAATGAGCCGTGAGAGGCTCCTTTCTCCCCCTTGGCAGGTCCCTTTCAAAACTACCCCCCCACCCCCCAGACCCTGAAAAGACCCCACAACTCACTTTAAGTTCCCTCCGCATCATTTTTCAACAGCCACCGTTGGGCGGTATATTATCATTACCATTATAATGATTATTATTGTTGTTATTATGAATAATAACTCGTGACAGTTGAGGAACTTGGATGACCAGGGAACTTGGTCGTGGTTTTGCTGAAATGTCATTTCAGCCATATTGTGCGCGAGTTGTTTGGACGCCGCGGCTTGCGACGGCCATAGGTTTAAGTGAGTTTGAGCGCTCGTGGCGAAAACGCCCGACGCTGCCAGTGAAACTGAAGAGTTGAGGACATTCTTCTCAAGTGATGTGTGTTTTCAATGCTGCAATTTCAACGGTTACGGGGACGGTTTTCTTCTGACCATAATATAACACCGCTGGCTCGAAACCATTTGAGAGAGAGATTTCTCTCATTATGACCGGGGGAGCGTAATCTGTGATCAGATATCAAATGAAAACCAGCGTGGTGTGTTTTTTTGCGGAGAGGGAGAAAAAAAGAAGAAGTAGAAGAAAAAAAAAACTCCCTGTCTGCAATTTTGGCCGAGCAATGAGACGTCTCAGGCGCTCAGCGACACTCATTCTGACCCGAAGAGACAAGCCGTCATCTGCTGCGGTAGATCCGACATCCACCGGGGTTTTGAGAAAAGCAGGTGCACCAAACCGAGACCCTTGCAGAGAGCGTCTCGCGTCTCTAACCCGCCGGCTTATCGGTCCAAATCCACCGAGAGACCCCGGATTGTGCAGCAGGACAGCGGTAGATCTAGCCCGTCGGAAAAGGGTGAGAAACTGACGCTGGGCCGGTGCCAGAGGGACTTTAGGGGAGTTGTGCGGTGGCGGCGGTGGCAGCGAGGCCTCGGCATGCCGGCGGCTCCGGTTCGCCTTTCTGCCTGCACGTGTTCGACTCCACCAGATGCTGCTGCATTTACAGACCGCCACACATATCAGTGTCAAACTGCATTAATGACGAGAGACGGGAGTTTTATCTTATTTTTTTGAATTTGGGTCAAGTTCGATTCTGCTTTGGAAAAAAAAGAAGAAGAAGTGAATTTGGATTTTCAAATTTTTCGTTTATTTTGACCGCGACCAGCAAACTGTTGTAAAGGGGAAATTACCCACCGTTAAACTTAAAATGACACAATCTTCAAAATACCATCAACGTCAGCCAATATTTACAACAATATTTACAACAAGGGATGCCATTTTTTCCATTGCCAATACCAATTCTGAGGAGGAATCTTCAAGCTTCAGCCAATACCGAGTACTGACCCGATCCATTTCTTTACTGAACAGCGTTGATTTAGACCATGAAAAACAGTCATTTTTTTCCACCATTAAATACATACAGCCATAGGGGGCGTCCGGGTAACATAGCGGTCTATTCCGTTGCCTACCAACACGGGGCTCGCTGGTGTGAATCCCCGTGTTACCTCCGGCTTGGTCAGGGGATGTATGTATGTGTCATGCTTGCTGCACTAGCACCTCCTCTGGTCGGTCGAGGCATCTGTTCAGGGGGGAGGGGGAACTGGGGGTAATAGCGTGATCCTCCCATGGGCTACGTCCCCCTGGGGAAACTCCTCACTGTCAGGTGAGAAGAAGCGGCTGGTGACTCCACATGTATGGGAGGAGACATGTGGTAGTCTGCAGCCCTCCCCGGATCAGCAGAGGGGGTGGAGCAGAGACCGGGACGGCTCAGAAGAGTGGGGTAATTTGACTGCATACCATTGGGAGAAAAGGGGGGGGGGGTAAATGCAGCCATCCATGTACTTCCATGAGCCATCCACAATGCAGTAAATAAAACCATTTAGCTTTGGTATGGAAGTTTAGTCTTGGGTAAAATCTCCAGTACCAACACAACATTTAACCTGGTATTAGCCCGGTATCTAACAACAGGATCAGCATCTGTACATCCGAGGTTACAGCCATCATGAATGTAAAAGAAACGTTTCGTTATCACCTCCTTCCCTCCTCCACAACACATCTGCGACCTCCTGCTGTCGTGCCTCGCCAAAACTTGAAAAGGCCGGCGTTTGTGTGGGATTATGGTCATTGTAACTGTAATGAATATCTAACTCATTTTCCTACAAATTTCCAGCACGCTAGATGCTGCAACACTTGTTAGTGTACTCCACAATATATAGAACACACTATTTCAAGAAAAAAAAAAGGTTGACCAAGTTTCATTGTTTCCAAACATTGACCCAATCTTGACCACTTAGTTTTTGACATGGGGGGGGGGGCTTCCTCTCAGCGTGAGGCCATCGGAAGCACGTGCGCCCAGAGGCGTGAGGGAGCTGGTATGCTGAAGCACGGGTACGTGCTTCCCGAAGGGGTGGGGGGGGGGGGTAGTGTAACAACCAGGGATGTGTAGACTCGCTAGCCGGTTGGCTAATGGGTTGGACCCTTTAGCTGACTGGTTAGCGCAGTCGCCCATGGTGCGGGCGACCCGGGTTCGCGTCCTGGCTGCGGTGGTTCCTGGCTGCCCCCCGAATTCACAACATTGGCGAATGGCGGCACGGTGGCGCAGTGGTTAGCATGGTCGCCTCACAGCAAGAAGGTCCTGGGTTCAAGCCTCGGGGTATTCCAACCTTGGGGGTTGTCGTTGGTTGTCCTCTGTGTAGCGTTTACATGTTCTCCCCATGTCTGCGTGGGTTTCCTCCAGGTGCTCCGGTTTCCTCCCACAGTCCAAAGATATGCAAGTCAGGTGAATCAGCTGTACTAAATTGTCCCTAGGTGTGAATGTGTGTGGACGCCATGATGGTCTGGCGACCTGTCCAGGTTGTCTCCCCGCCTGCTGCCCAATGACTGCTGGGATAGGCTCCAGTATCCTCGTGACCCTGAGAGCAGGCTAAGCAGTTTGGCTAATGGATGGATGGATCGATTGTTACAATGAATTGTATTCTTACAACAAATTTGTGTTCTGCATTGAACCCATCCTATTGTATAGGAGCAATGGGCAGCTGCAGCACCTGGGGACCAACTCCAGTTGGTCCATTGCCTTGCTCAGGGGCACACACAGGAGAATTAACCTTAACATACGTGTCTTTTTGATGGTGGGAGGAAACCGGAGCACCCGGAGGAAACCCACACAGACACGGGGAGAACATGCAAACTACACACAGAAAGGACCTGGGACGGCCTGGCGTTCGAACCCAGGACCTTCTTGCTGTGAGGCAACATTGTTAACCACTGGGCCACCGTGCCCAATCATAACCATAACGCAAAGACCTTTCGTGGAAAAGTTTGAGATGCTCTTTTTTTGTGCGGTGTGGATTAACTTTTTTTTCCCCTTAAAAATCCAACTTAATTATAAAGATATCCTAAAACCTTCACTTTAAGATGAATTTGATTTTAAATCTGATCACTTTAAACATAACACTGATAAATGGTGGGATATGTAAAACAGCAAAATGTCCATCACTTTCTACTTTGCTGGCTTTTTATGGCAACTGAATTAAAGTCTACAAATAGGATCACAGGCCACTGCGTGCATCACAGTGATGAAGCTGCCAACAATCTTGTTCTCTGGCAACCATCTGATGGAAAAACTCAACGTGGTAGAAGAAGAACCACCTATGTGGACAACCTATTAGGGGGCACAGGGGTGGAGAACATACAGGAGCTAAAAACAGTCATGAAAGAGTGGGATAGTTGGAAATGCCGTGTGGAAGCAGTTATGGGCATCCTGACGGACAACCTAGGTGAGGTGAGGTGAATTAAAGGTACAGTCCTGAATTAGATCATTTTAGTTTGAACAGCGTGTCTCATATGTATGTGCTGGTAAGGTGAATCAGCAGTGCTGTTGTGTCAAACGAACCCGAGTTCTATGTATCGATGTTGTACTATATGTTGGTAAAGGTCTTCTACAAGCTTGTTCTGTCATATTTCCTTGTTACGACACAACTTCACTTATTCAAACTCATCACTACCTGCCTTCTTCCTCATTTAGCTGCTATGATGAAGATGGAAAACACTATGCACTCTATCGTTTTTTGTTTTTTTTCTGGCAAAGTCCTACCAGACACCAACCATTCCAATCAACTACCATGTGTTATGAACTCAGGAAGGCCCCAAAAGCAGGACTTAGACAGGAAGCCACAGTAGCACTTGGTTTAATGAACAAAGGCAGGCAGAGGTCGAAACACCAGGAAATCAGTATGATATGCAAACAAACAAACAAGGAGAAGGCAGGTGGACAAACAGTTTCAGATACACTTCAGGTTACCAGTCCAAAAACAGGCGACATAGCAGACAAGAGGCAGGCAAAAAGCACAGACTCCAAAGATCAGGCAGCTGAGACAAACACGGGCAGGTCAGGCAAAAGTTCACAAGGAAAAACACAGGATAACTAGGCGGCAAAACACACTAGACAATCTGGCAGGGACACAGGGAAACCAGGGTATTGTAAAATGCTTGGGAGCTAACCATGGAATGGGGAACAGGTGTGGAAGACATAGGGGGGACTGGTGGCAAAAGGAACTGCAATGACAACAGGTGAGTACTTCAAAATGAAACAGGAAGGCAACGGATAATGAAAAAGCTAAGATGAGTAGACTGAACTGGATTCGAACAACAATGCGTTGGTTGCACTCAAGTGGGACAACCTTCCAAACCGTACGACAACAACGAAGGTGGGCTTGGACAGAGGGAATGGAGATTTCCTCCTCCTGGGCATGGGAAAACCCATGGCACATTCTAACGGTGAGATACCAGAGGCTGCACTTGACTGAGAGTTGTGAGCATACTCGATCCAAGCTAGGTGAGTGATCCAGCAGGCCAGGTTCTTGTAGGCAACATAGCGAAGCGCGGCCCCCAAGTCATGGTTGGCCTGCTCCATTTGACCATTAGTCTGAGAGTGATAACCAAAAGACAAACTCACTGTAGTTCCAAGGGCTTGGCAGAAGGCCTTCCCGACTTGAGATATAAACTCGGGACCCTGGTCGGACACAATGTCTGTGGGGATGCCATGGAGGTGGAAGACATGGTTTACCAGGAGGTCAGCAATTTCCAGGGCTGTGGGAAGCTTAGGGAGAGCCACAAAGTGTATGACTTCAGAAAACCTGTCCACTATGGTGAGTATAACCATTAGTTTGTGAAGGCGGGAGTCTAGAAACGAAATCAAGGCCTATTTGGGACCATGGGCGACTGGGAACCACAAGAGGCTGAGCAGGCCAGCAGATGGCTGGTGAGAGGCCTTTCCTTGGGAACATATGGAGCAGGTAGCAATGAAGGCATGGGTGTCAGCAATATTTGGCATTATTTGGCTATGCTATGGGGGCACCCTTGGAGAGCAAGGAGGCATTTGGCACCATCCCTACCCTGGTCAGGATGGTCAGAAACCTCTCATTTAAGCTTCAAATTTGTCAAAAGAAGAATTGAGGAATTTATGGCAGACTGACTCTCCCATACTGCTGATGCCCAGTCTAAAGCACTGCCTTTAAGCAGCCACACAATATATGTCATTTTAGATTTATCTGAGCTGCAGGTGAGTGGCTGCTGCTCAAAAATAAGCTTGCACTGCATGAGGAAAGCCCTGCAGGTACATAGGTCTCCATAGTGCTCTGGTGAGGAAATTTGGGACTCTTTAGGCTGGGGAGCTGGTGGGGCTGGAATGGGCGCTGGAGCTTGGGCTGAGTTCCAGGCTATGGAGGGGAGAGCTGAGTGGAAACGTGGTCGAGTTTGCCTCTAATGTTGGTTGTCAGGTTCTGGAGTGCATCCACCACATCGGAGAACCTGATCCTGCTGGCCAACGAATGCATTGACTAGCGAGAGCCTGGCGGAGATCGTCTGTGCCTGCTGGGTCCATGTTGGCCAGACTGTTCTGTTACGAACTCAAGAAGGGCCCAAACGCAGGACTCACAGAAAGGATGATACTGTTAACACTTGGTTTATTGAACAATGGCAGTCAGATGTCAGACCCCCAGGACAGCAGTATAATATGCGACCAAACAGACAAGGAGCAGGCAAGCGGATAGACAGGTTCAGATACAATTCAGGTTACCAGGGGGTCAGTCCAAAACAGGTGATAGAGTGAACAAGGGGCAGGTAGTAAGCACAGAGTCCAAAGATCAGGCAGCAGAGTCAAACACAGGCAGGTCAGGCAAAAGTTCCTAAGGAAAACCACTGGAAAACTAGGCAGCAAAATAAAGTAGACAACATGGCAAGGACACAGGGCAACCAGGGGATTATAAATGCTGGGGAGCTAATCAGGGAATGGGGAACAGGTGTGGAAGACACGCGGTGGACTAGTGGCAAAAGCAGGGGCAGGAACAGAAACGACAAGACAGGTGAGTACTTCAAAATAAAACAGGAAGGCAATGGATACTGAAAAACTTAAGACGAGTAGATTGAACTATGATACAGTCACAACTATAACACCATCAAAGTGTTCATAATTTGGATATTCATGGTTTAGCTGTCGTCTTGGATACCCTAGCAATAGAAATCATTACCAAAGACATTGGTTTGGACACAAATCTTCAGGATTGTAGCTTTAAATTACCAGAGATGGTGTCTACTGTACCTTTTACCTCATCTTTGAACCAGCTGCTCCACGGTGTCTATTGGAACTGTCTGAATAATTTTAGTTTCACAACTGTTTGACTGCTGAAATATTCAACTGAAGATCGTCCAGCCATGCAATTTACATTTGGACACTGCCTGCTGTTTGAGGAAGGCTTTTAGCAGTCAGTGTAATTAGCCTGCATAAACACTTGAGAGTTCTCACAAGGACTTGAGCTGATCAAAGCAGCATACCATTACAGATTGACCCCCCCCCCTTTTGTCTGTATTGCTGTATCGTCGGTCTGTGTTGATGGTTTTTGTTGTTGTTGACTTTGTTGCATCTCATGGCGGGTGATTGGTGGGACACGGTGTCCTATGCGAGAAAGTCTGAATAATTTCTGACTCACAGATGTGTTTTACCACAATTGGAAACGAGCCGTGACAGTACTTACAAAGAAGGGTCAAGGATTCAAATCCAGCTGAGACAGGAAGGGTGGAAGAGATTGGAAAAGCACGCTGAAACTGAGCTGACACAAAACAAATGTCTTATCTACTAAATGAACAAGTCTGCATGGCGGTGAGAGACACATACCAAATCAACACACCAAACCCCAACAACACTGTTCACTTGATGAGTTCTTCAAGACGAGACCGACGCCAATTTCAACTGCGTCACTCTCTTAATATAACCTTTAGCCGCTATTACATCCCCCGTGACAAAATGGCTTCCAGAACACAACGGCTCATTACCATGGTGATAACTCATTCAACCGCCTGCATTTGCCAACCAAGACAAAATGCCTCCCAAACCTTCCATTCCATCATTGTGGTAGAAAGGTCATTACTAATGGTAAATACCCAGACCTTTCAAGATTTTCCTGCCTTTTCCCATAAGTGGCCATGCCAGTCATTCGGTCCGGGTCACGGCAGCCATTCTAGTCGGCAGTCGTCCCGGTTCCTCACGCCGACACAAAGTGGTGAGTCGGGTCAATCTGCCATTCAGCCGAATTCCATCGGGGGACATTCCAGAAGGTACTATTCGCTGACCACCCAGCTCCCCCCCACACACACACACACATACCTCCAGGTTCACATTGGGATGAGGGCGATGGGAAAATAAATGGGGGGGACAATGTGACCCGAAAATCTGGGAGGGGGCATTTGTCACCAAGATATGACTTAAACATGCGGAATGTTAATCTGTCTATGTGTGGTCATGGTTGCTGTTGGTTCTTTTTCTTAAAAAAAAAAAAAAAAGAGGTTGTGATTGGAGTCACGGGGCCCAGAGGTTGTTTCCTGGGCCCTCTCTCCACCCGTCAGCCACGATTAGACGTAACCTGTTCTGACACCCTGATGGCCGTGAGAGGCATCCCCCGGACCGCCAACAATGCCGTAATGTCACACACAGCCATCTTGTCTTCTCCCAGCAGCCCTCTGGAATGTAGTTCATCCCCTCAACCCCCCCACCCCCACCCCCATTCGATAAAGCCATTCTACGAATTCACGGTGAGAGGCCATTGAGTCCCCCATTCCTTCAGCCTGACGCAGAACGGCCCTGTGTCTGCGGGACAAAGTCAGATGAAGGGACTTCACCAGCCTTTATTCGGCCCTCTCAAAAGACAGTTTTCATAGACGTGGCCTTTTTTTTTTTTTTTTTTTTTAGGTCTGTCTCTTAGAACTTGACTCCCGAAATGAAATGGCAAAACCTTGGGGACGACTTATGTGTGATCATCTGCTTCTGCCCGGAGGACACCGTTGGCCTCAATAAGCCACTGCTCGTGTTGAAATTCACAGAAACAGCCAACATTGTTTGAGACTGTTTTGCATGAAGTGCACATCAGACCCCAGCCTTCCAGATGCAGCAGACATAAACCTTCTTTGTTTTTATTTCTTTTGGTTTTTGTTTTTTTGTTTTTTTTTTCAAGCAAGTGAAATATGAATTTTTTAATCAGGGTATGCAAGGATAAATCCATGCCATGTCGGAAAAACATTTGCGCCACGGCTCTGGTTTGTGGCTGGCTATTGTACAGGGTGTGGTATTTCACTTATGAAGTGATTCTGTTACAGCTGTACTCTGAACCACCAGCCCCCCCCCCCCCGCATGCACTCTCTCCCATTCAACCACACACACACACACACACACACAACCTTTCATAAGCTACCACACATGCACATTTGTGCACACACTCACTAATGCACAACACACACAGACACACAAATGTTCATAGACGAACACAAGCCAGAGACATTGATACACACTTCTCCATTATTACACATCACATTTCATAGACGCTCCATCAAAACAGACGTGTACGTAGACCCACACCCCTTTAAAAAAAAAAAACTAAAAAAAAACCTCCAGCTTATTTTAGCAGTGACTGCACATGCAGAGTCACGAGTCGCACATCTACTGTAGGATTCAGCCCGGCTGCAAAGCAAACACCATCTAATGACACTTTGCCGGGTTGTCAATGAATGACATGCTTTCACTCCTATCTGCTGAAAAATAAACATTTTCCACCCGGCCCGTGTGTCAGAGGCAGGGCGGGCGAAGTCGGAGAGAAATCTTGAAAGGATTATCCTATTTACTTTCTTTGGCAAGGGGCCCCCGAGTTGCGACGGGAGGTAGTTGTGGCTTTTGCGGGCTGGCATTTATTGTTTATTACTTTGTGCTCGTTCTTAATTAATACCGTGCTGATGAGCGCTGTCACAGACACCAGCGGACCGAAAGGCCCCATCTCACGCGATGCGCCGACAGACCACCGCCTCCCCGCCTGCCGCTGAGGCCCTGGTGCAGAGTAAAATCATGGCCGGAGCTGGAACAGGAGGTTCAGATGCTCCAGAGAAACACACAAACACGCACACACACAAAACCAGAAACCGTCCATCTCTGTTCCCACCGCTCCTCCTCAACGCCCTCTCTTCTGGAAGCCCTCTTCTTGTTTTTAACATGCACATAGTGGTGTGGAAGGATGCTCTGATACCATCTTTTTTTCTTCCCCCCTCCGACAAATGCTGAGGATGCACGGTGCCGATCAGCCACAGGGGTCAGCACCAGTTCAGCGCTCCATCCAGCTCATCTCTGTCGCGTGATTATTGTTTTCAAACGATCTGCTCGCTGATGAATTACGTGTGACCGACGGCAAAATGATGCAGCTCGTCCTGCAGGGAAAATGGACTCCTATAGAGGTCATGCAGTTGAAGTACAGACCGATCCCGCTGTGTGGCCCTGAATGTAACCGACACTGACGTCGGTCCACTTCCTGGCGGCTCGTGTTGACGACTGCGATAGCTGAGATCCTCCACCGTTTACGCTGAAAGGTAGGGGTGGGACGATTCACAGATATGGCGGTTCGGTACGTCTCGCGATGTCGATTCAGGACGATACAGTGGACGCCTTGGTAGAGACAACACACTGTTGCAGTTCTCCATTTTTCATTTATTTTAAGAATTAGGCCCAACATTCTGGCATTATCAAGGCACACATTCAAATGTAATGCAAGTGCAAAAGTTCTAACAACATTTTGTGCCATCTTTTCTTGTTGTGTAACACAGGCGCTTTACTTTAAAAACTACTAGAACGACCACCATCATTTTGACCGCTTTGGCTTTTCAAAGTTTAATAACTTTGTGGGGGAAAAAAAGACACAGACCTGCCACTCCCTGAATGCTCCTAAAATTGTGTATATTTGCATTAAAATGAGTTGTAGATCAATTGCACAAAAAAAGTTATATAAGATCTACCTAAAACGACCATGAGCGGTCAAAATGACCCCGTGTAATTTGCACGTCATCGTGCGCGTCATGTCACTTATTTATGACGTGTGTTGTTCGTGTCATTTCCTGTGTACACTCGCTAGCCCGTTGGCTGACGGGTCGGAGCCTTTAGTCGACTGGTTTGCACAGTCGCCTATGGCGCGGGCGACCCGGGTTCGCGTCCCGGCTGCGGCAGATTCTCGGCTGCCTCCTGAATTTGCTACAGTATTAAAGTTGTTAAAAAGTTCATTTTGGTGTCAGTCGTTTCCTAACAGACATGCTGACATATGCAGTTCATTAATATCTCAACTGGGTATTACCTTGACAGAATGTAGAGTTTAAACACCGGTGTCATTTTGACTGCCCATGGTCGTTATGGGTAGGAGTAAAATCCCGGTCGTTCATAACACACGATTTCACAAAATGCAGCGCATCTCGAACCGTGAAGACCGCATCGAACGATTCAGAATTCGATCCATTATCGTCCCACCCCTACTAAATGGCAATGCGATGATTCAGGCTACAGTTCACTGTTCGGGACAGGAAGTTGCTTTTGGAAGACCAGCAAAAGATAACAGTGTCTGTCATACACAAAAGTAGACAACATACAACACATTTATTACTTAAAAATTTCCCCCACTAAAATGATCAACACAATCAGATTAGGAATACCAATAAGGAGGTGAACTGAAGCTCTTTATCCAGCCATCCATTATCCAAACCGCTCACCCCACTCTCAGGGTCGCAGGAGCCTATCCCAGTAGTCATTGGGCGGCAGGCGGGGAGACACCCTGGACAGGCCGCCACACCATCACACAGGGCCAGATTACAAACAGTAAACATGAAAATTCTGCTCAGTAAAGCTGAGGGTCCAACAATTTTAAAGAGACAAATGCAAAAAGTATGGCAAGAATACTGGGACATAAGCAATACAGGCAGACATCTTTATCTACTACTACTACTACTACTACTTTTGGCTGCTCCCGTTAGGGGTCGCCACAGCGGATCATCCGTTTCCAGTTCTTCCTGTCCTCTGCATCTTCCTCTGTCACACCAGCCACCTGCATGTCCTCCCTCACCACATCCATAAACCTCCTCTTTGGCCTTCCTCTTCTCCTCTTCCCTGGCAGCTCCATATTCAGCATCCTTCTCCCAGTATACCCAGCATCTCTCCTCCACACATGTCCAAACCATCTCAATCTTGCCTCTCTTGCTTTGTCTCCACACCGTCCAACCTGAGCTGTCCCTCTAATATACTCGTTCCTAATCCTGTCCTTCTTCATCACTCCCAATGAAAATCTTATCATCTTCAACTCTGCCACCTCCACCTCCAGCTCCACCTCCTGTCTTTTCATCAGTGCCACTGTCTCCAAACCATACAACATAGCTGGTCTCACCACCATCTTGTAAACCTTCCCTTTAACTCTTGCTGGTACCCTTCTGTCACAAATCACTCCTGACACTCTTCTTCACCCACTCCACCCTGCCTGCACCCTCTTCTTCACCTCTCTTCTGCACTCCCCGTTACTTTGGACAGTTGACTACAAGTATTTAAACTCATACGCCTTCATCACCTCTACTCCTTGCATCCTCACCATTCCACTGTCCTCCCTCTCATTCACGCATAGACATCTTTACGACATTTAGTAATATGTTTAACTGGGAAGAAAACTGGGCAGGAACTGAAAGGAAGAGGCAATCAGTACCCGTCTCAGGATAGGACATACTGCACTTAATAACACCTCATGAAGTAGACAAACACCCAATTGGTAGACGCGCACACTGCGGTCATCCTGAACCTGTCTGCCCATATACTGTTTCACACTCCAGTCCGGTAAGTGGTGGTAATGTGCCTGCAAGCTGGTTGCCATGCATAGGCAACCATGTGCCATGGAAAAAATCAGTATGTAGGTTTTCCTTCCCACCAATCATCACACTAGGTGATTCCACTGATTAGACTGTTCTCTTTGATTAAAAGGTGTGCACCTAGTCAGTGAAATTATCCCGTGCAGAGATTAGTGGGAATTAAAACTTTTATCAACTCTTTGTCACGTGGTTGCTTATGACTGCATTTGTAGAAAATGAGGAAATTTAAACTTCAGCTTGTAACTCAGACTTGAGAAGCTAATACAATGTGTCCATCAATCTTAACAATGCCCTTTTCAATGATCATGAGGAAGCAAACAAGGAATTGTCTCCTTCCAGCCGGATTCGAACCAGCGACCTAAGGATTTCAGCTGTTTCATCTCTACAGTCCTCCGCTCTACCAACTGAGCTATCAAAGGGACATTCATGAATTCTTCAAATGGTAAAAAAAACAAAAAAACAAATCTGGTCAGTCTATCAACATCTGTCAATAAGTAGACCAGTCAAGCTATATTGTACAGCTTGGATAATAAACAGCGAAACAATGGGCTTTATGCGAGAACAGTTCCCAAGTGTAAAAAAAGACGGGAGTTTACTGATACGTGTGTGTAGATGGTGAATACTGACCCTTGTTTGGCTAAGGCATAACTGCATACATTTGTATGTATGTGAGTGTGTGGATGGGCTGTGCCAAGGGAGGATATTCACACCTCTCACCCACTCACTACAGCCCAACGACAACAGCCCCCATCACACCTCTGGACACTCCCCTACTCCCCCCCCCCCCCCCCCGATACTCAGGCTGAACTCAAGATACGTGTAGAGGACGTGAGCCGACTTTTCCAGAGACAGATGACCAGAAAAGCACCGGGTCCAAACGGTGTCTCCCCATCCTGTCTTAAAGCTTGTGCTGACTAACTGGCTCCAATCTTCACACAGATCTTCAACAGATCCCTGGAGCTGTGTGAAGTCCCCTCCTGCTTCAAATGCTCCAACATCATCCTGTTCCCAAAGAAACCCTCCATCACAGGACCGAATGACTGCAGGCCTGTCGCGCAGATGTCTGTGGTCATGAAGACTTTCAAAACGACTAGTGTTGGCCCACCTGAGGAATGTCACCGGAGACCTGCTGGACCCCTGAAGTTTGCTTACCAGGCAAACAGGTCAGTGGATGATTCAGTCAACTGGGACTGCACTAAATTCTGCAACACCTTGACTTCCCGGTGACATATGCAAGGATCCTGTTTGTGGACTTCAGCCCAGCGTTCAACGCTATTATTCCAGAAATCCTCTCCTCCAAACTCTCCCAGATCACTGTATCCCCCACCATCTGTCAGTGCATCACCAGCTTCCCGACAGGCAGGGAACAGTAGGTGAGGCTGGGGGAAGTCACTTCTGGTATATAGGCAGTCAGCATCAGTGCTCCCCAGGGATGTGTCCTCTCCCCACTGCTCTCCAAGGACCCAGCTGTTAAACTACTGAAGTTTAAAGATGACACTATGGTCATCGGACTCATCTAGGATGGTGACGAGTCTGCGTCTCAGCAGGAGGTTGAGTGGCTGGTGCTCTGGTGTATTCATAAAAACTTTTGAGCTGAACATGCTCAAAACTGTGGAGATGACAGTGCACTTTAAGAGACACCCCTGAGCACTACTCCCCCTCACAATATCCGACAGCCCTGGGTCAACTGTGTAGACCTTCAAGTTGCTGGGAACTACCATTTCCAAAGACCTAAAGTGGGGGCCCAACATTAACTCCATCCTCAAAAAGGCACAGCAGAGGATGTTCTTTCTGCTGCAATTGAGGTAATTTGGTCTGCCACAGGAGCTGTTGAGCCAGTTCTACACAACAGTCATCGACTCTGTCCTGTGCACATCCATCATGTTCTGGTTCGGAGCAGCAACAAAACAGGATAGGGACAGACTATAGCGAACAGTAAGGACAGCAGAAAACGTCAGTGACACTCCCCTGCCCACCCGGCAGGACTTGTACACCTCTAGAGTCTGGAAACAGGCAGGCAGAATCTGCACAGACCCCCCCCCCCACCACACACACACACACACACACACACAGGACATAGTCTGTTTGAACTCCTACCCTCTGGCAAGCACTACAGAGCAATGGACACCAAAACCACCAGACATAGGAACAGTTTGTTCCCCCACAGGCCATCTCTCTCATGAATACTTAACAGCATGATCCAAGAATAAACACTTGTTATGTAATTATGTCACTTCATAATAGTTAGATATGTTGTGCACATCTAACCATCATGAACGAGTGGACTCGCTAGCCAGTTGACTAACGGGTCGGACCCTTTATTCGACTGGTTAACGTAGTCGCCCGTGGAGCGGGAGACCCAGGTTCGCGCCCCGGGTGCGGCAGTTCCCAGTTGCCCGTTGAATGTGTGTGTGTGTGTGTGTGTGTGTGTGTGTGTGTGTGTGTGTGTGTGTGTGTGTGTGTGTGTGTGTGTGTGTGTGTGTGTGTGTGTGTGTGAATGCAAGGGCACATCTAAAGATATACTGCAGAAACAAAACACAGCATGACATGATAAAAATAATGCCAATAGGACAAGATAAGATAAAATGGACTTTATCTGTCCCCTTTACAGAAACTGTACGGCATTTCAAATGACGCACGTGACGGATTTGAACTCAATACTTTTCCAGAACAACACTTGGTCTACTGTATATTTTTACACAATAAAGAAGTTTAAGACCCTTGTGGCTTTCTCACTCATGCATGGGGGAGCTCTTTGAATCACACTAAATATACTCTCCTCTATTTTGGTTGAAGGGCTTTAAACATGTCATGCCTGCTTTCTCCACCCTGTCGAAGAAAATGGGGCTACGCTCCACTTCTGCCCCCCCTCCCCCCCACGGGGTTAAAAGCCTCCTCCAGGAAGCGAGCGGAGGAGTTTTTTTCTCATCACAGGGGCCACCCCGACACGTATAATTGGCGATACACGGGTGTCTTTTACAGCGTAAAACATATCAAGTCCTGTGGCCCTGTGGGGGGGGGGGGGTTTACAGGCCTCAGGAGTTTGTTTTTGTCTCTTGGATGCCAAAATCATTCCTTAACCACCTGAAGACAGGAGCGCTTGGCTCCATGATTCACAGGCATGTGGTGGGAGGGAGAGAGAAAGAGAGAGAAGAAGAGAGAGGGAGGGGGAGGAAGAGAGAGGGAGAGGGAGGAGGGGAAAAGAAAGGGGAGGTTCAATCTGGATTAAGACTGACCTCAGTGTTGTGAGAAGGGTCGACGTCCGTCACGTGTATCGTGTCGCCATGAGGTACTACCGCTTTCTATGGAGTGTTAATCGGCTTATGATGTTTCATCAAATCACAGTAATCCAAATCCACCTCCCTAACTTTACCTACACAGGATATTTTGTACTTAAAATGCAACGCAATTAAGAAGTATCACACGAGAGGGAGTGCAGATATTCAGTGTAACAGCACTCCCTCTCGTGTGATACTGCTTCCATACAACAGTTCTACAATCGCCAGTTATTAGGTAACAGTAATAAGCGACAACAGATTCCAACAAATAGCTCCACAACTGCGCTCTTGAACTTGGACCGTTGCCAGGCAACCTGAACGCAATTTGTCTCGGTCGGCTGGTGTCACATCAGCACACCTGGAGGTTTGCACTGAAGTAGGCCTATGCAAGCTCTCCTTCCCTTCGTCCTCTTCTGACGACCATTCCATAATTTAACTAAAATGATATTTGTGGAAATATAGCCATCTTGGCTGTGCAAGTTTGTTACAACGATATTGATAACGACCGTTAATGTAGCCTAATTAACGGTTATTAATAGAACCCCTGTGCGGTGGAGTGATATGTATTAAAAAGTACCAGTGCTGTTATACTGAACATCAGCACTCATGGAATGCCTCTTGTCCAATCAAATGACTTGGTTGGAACTGACTGTTGTATAATGTGCTTTACGTGAGAACAGCTAAAAGAGTAAAAAAAATAGATCCATCCAGCCATCATCCAAACCGCTCATCCTGCTCTCAGGGTCACAGGGATGCTGGAGCCTATCCCAGCAGTCATTGGGCAGCAGGTGGGGAGACACCCTGGACAGGCTGCCAGGCCATCACAGGGCCCACACACACACACACACACAGACACACACACACACACACAGACACACCCACCTAGGGACAATGTAGTACGGCTGATTCACCTGAGCTACAGGTCTTTGGACTGTGGGAGGAAACCGGTGCACCCGGAGGAAACCCACACAGACACGGGGAGAACCTGCAAACTCCACACAGAGGACGACCCGGGACGACCCCCAAGGTTGGGGGCTCGAACCCAGGACCTTCTTGCTGTGAGACGACTGCGCCAACCACTGCGCAACCGCGCCGTCCAAACATATACACAAGAAAACTTAATATAGCATGTGTGTGTGCAGTATACATTGACTAAGAAAAAACATCAAAATTAAGAGATGGCGCTGTTAAAAGGGCTAATATGAACATTATCCATAAAAACAGAGAACAGGTGTGAAGATGTTGAACATGGCTCACGTGCATGTGTATGTCTGTGTGTAGGTGTGTGTGTTTGCATAAACACGGACAAGAGGAACAACAGCAAAAAAGTTTTAGTTATGTACCAGTCAACACTACAAAGGACCCATCAAAACACATGAGAATCTGAAGTCCCACGCGCTACGTCCCCCCGGTGAAACTCCTCACTGTCAGGTGAGGAGGAGACATGTGGTAGTCTGCAGCCCTCCCCGGATCAGAAGAGTGGGTGGAGCAGTGACCGGGATGGCTCGGAAGAGTGGGGTAATTGGCCGGATACAATTGGGGAGAAAAAGGGGGGCGGGGTTTAAACCCACACAGACACAGGGAGAACATGCAAACTCCACACAGAGGATGACCCCAGACAACCCCCAAGGTTGGACTACCCTTGGGGCTCTTAGCCTGAGCTGAGACAAATATGGTGGCTCCACTAATGGGGAGTAAGCAAATGTTTGTTTTTGAGCGTAGATTTAGTGTCAGTGAGGAGTAGCTCAGTTTTACTACTGTTGAATTTCAGATAGTTGTTAGTCATCCATATCTACATATCATGCAGACAACCAGTGAGGGTACTGGAGGAGAGAGTGGAAGTGGGGCTTAGTGGACACATAAAGCTGTGTATCATCAGCATAGCAGTGGAAATGGATACCATAGTGAGGGAAGATGTTGCCAAGAGGGAGGAGGTAAATACTAAACAGGAATGGTCCCAACACTAAACCTTGTGGAACTCCATGAGGAACTATCAAACTTTCTGACCAGTAATTCTGAATTTGTACAAAATGTGTCCTGTCTATATGGTAGGAAGCAAACCACTGATACACAACAGAAGAAGAAAGCCATTTTAATTTTGTCATTGTACAGTTGTTTTGTTTAAAATTAAATTTGTATTCTGAATTTAACCCATCCTATTGTATACGAACAGTGAGCAACTGTGGTGCAGTGCCCGGGGACCAACTCCAGTTCTTTTTCCTATTGCCTTGGTCAGGGGTACAGGCACGAGTATTAACCCTAACATGCATGTCTTTTGATGGTGGGAGAAAACCATAGCACCCCGAGAAAACCCACGCAGACATGGACAGAACATGCAAACTCCACACAGAAAGGACCTGGGATGGCCTGGGGCTTGAACCCAGAACCCTGTTGCTGTGAGGCAACAGTGCTAACCACCGTGCTGCTGAAGACAGCTAAGTTATAGCGATGGGAAGTCCGGCTCTTTTTAGCGAGCCAGATCATTTGGCTCAGCTCAGCAATAAGAACCAAATGATGCATGATAAATGATGTATGATAAATAGTGTTGAAAAAATTAAACACTATTACACATGTGTATTGAACGATTTATTTATTCTGAACTATGTTTTTGTATGTTGGCAACCGGCGCAACATACAAGTCTCACCATGCTTGACTCTTAACGTTATTACCAAAGTGAGAGGTTGATGGATGTTTAACAAATACGCACATTATAGGATCATCCTATTATTCTGTCTTGTATTAATTTACAAAAAAAAACCCAAAGAAAAACAGAAATCAGCTCGACAAGAGCCAGCTCCCAACATTTAAGGAGCTCGCTCATAGAGCCGACTCGTTTGCAACCAACACATCATTACTACAAATTAATTCATAAGTCGATCATGTTATCTTGTGATCTTATCTCGTGATCATGGATCAGCTTGGACGTCTCATCGGACCAGGTGCCAGCGCTCAGTTTGTGTGCACAGTATCAGACGTGATCAGCTTGTCCTCCATTTTGACTAAGAGATTTCCATAAAGGAGGCATGGCTTGTCGCCCTACTTGAAGTGCACACGTTCCCAGAGCTATATTTTATTTATAATATACTGAATCTAATTACACAAGGCCATTCAAGGACCTAGAAGAAAGAACTGTTTAGGGAAAACTGCTTTTAATGCTGAGACACTAAACATTTAGTGTTATTTTGTTAGCGATAACGATGCTTTTGGACTTTAAAAGCAGTGTATATGGTTTGAACCATTGGGCTGGTTCTGTCACACAGACCCGGTGACCCTGCAGAAGCGTTTAAAAAGAATCGCAAAGACATCGCTAAAAATGAAGCCCGTGTTGTTTTCAATATTTTAAGGCCCATGCCTAGTGTCTAGATATTAGGGTCTTCTACTTTCATAATCCTCCAATGGTTTTCACATCATAACTGCACACAATTCATCCAACCATCCACTTAGTATCTATCCATCCACCCAGAAAATCCAACCATTCACTTATATATACATCCATTCATCCATCCACTTATCAATCCATTCACCCATCCATCCTTCAATCCATCCATCCAACTATCCCGCCATGGGCGTCTGGGTAGCGTGGCGGTCTATTCCGTTGCCTACCAACATGGGGATCACTTGATCGAATCCCCGTGTTACCTCCGGCTTGGTCGGGCGTCCCTACAGACACAACTGGCTGTGTCTGCGGGTGGGAAACCGGATGTGGGTATGAGTGCTGGTCGCTGCACTCGCACCTCCTCTGGTCGATCAGGGCGCCTGTTCATGGGGGAGGGGGAACTGGGGGGAATAGTTATCCTCCCACACGCTATGTCCACCTGGTGAAACTCCTCATTATCAGGTGAAAAGAAGCAGCTGGCAACTCCACATGAATGGGAGGAGACGTGTGGCAGCCTGCAGCCCTCCCCGGATTAGCAGAGGGGGTGGAGCAGAGACTGGGACGGCTCGGAAGAGTGGGGTGATTGGCCAAGTATACTGGGGAGAAAAAGGAAAAAGAAAAACATCCATCCATCCATCCACCTACCCACCCATCCATCCTTCCACCTACCCACCCACCCATCCATCCATCCAGCCAGCCACAAAGGAATAGTCTTCAGCTGCTCCCTCTCTGTCCTCCTCCTCCTCCTCTGGTGGAAACTATTAACAGGGCAGAGTTCCATGGAGCGGTGTGGCGAGGTTATCGTTCAGACAGCTCTCACGTCCTCTCTCCCTCTCTCTCCCTCTCTCTCTCTCCCTCTCTCTCTCTCTCTCCTAGTACAGTAATGCACCACCACCACCACACAGCCCAATATAGCGGAGAGACTCACTTGGCGTTGGCTCTGCCCGCTGTTTTTCATCCTCTGTGGCCACAGGGTAACGATTTTTCCTGATACCCGCGCGGTGAGTGTGCGTAAGACTTGACCTTTTTTCGTGGCCCTCCGTGTGTCACGGGTGGCGGTGACATGGGAAGGAAAACGTGACGGCTGGGCAGACTGCAAAAAGACTTCTACCAAGTGTCAACGGGGGAGAGACGCGAAAAAGCAAAGAGGAAATGGACTACGAGGAGGAGGAGGCTGATTCGATTTTAACGGCCACAGTGTGCGGTGCATGTCTGTGTGTGTGCGAGTGTAGGATCAAGCCTACAAACGTATATATGTGTGTGTGTGTGTGTGTGTGTGTGTGTGTGTGTGTGTGTGTGGTGTTTAGTGGGATAAAGGGGATGTGGTATATGACAGAAAGAAGACTATGATTCGTGAGTGTGTGTGTGTGTGTGTAGGATGATTTGTGTGTGTATGGAGTCTAGTGGGATAGAGGGGTTGTGTGATGTGACACGAAGAAGAGATTTTTTAGCATGTGTTTTGTGTGTGTGTGTGTTTTGTGTGTGTGTATAGGATTAGATGTGTATGTATGTATGTGTGTGTGTTTTGTGTGTGTATGTGTTTATCAGATGTGTCTGCGTAGGGAAGTCAGTGCGATACAGAGCCTAGTGGGAACAGGAAGTGGAGTTAATTAGTGTATTTTACGTATATGTGTGCGAGTGTATTTTGTGTGTGTGCATGTGCAGGATCAGCTGTGTGTGTGTGTGTGTGTGTGTGTGTATGGAGTTTAGTGCGACAAGGGGGTTGTGGGATGTGACAGGAAGTAGAAAAGGCACACTATGCACTGTTACCTGTTACCTGGCCCTCCCTCTCTCTCTCTCTCTCTCTCTCTCTCCTCCTGTGAACTAGTGGAATTTTCCACCTCTCAATTCTCCTTTCTCCTCTTTTCTCCTCTCTACTCCCCCCCCACCCCCGCCCAGGCTTCTGAAAAGCTGTCATTGATGGGAGGACTATGGGGTAAGGGAGGGGGGGTCTCTGCAGGCCCCCGTAGGCTCGTGTGGCGGCTCCAGTGAAAGACTCCCATTTAAACACACACACCTGTTAACAAACACCAACAATGGACTGCATGGCTGCCAGCTCAGTGAGCTCCTTACCCCCGAATAACCCCCCCCCATCACCACCACCATCAAACCCTCGCCCCCCCCCCCACCCGCCACGGCCCCTTGGCGGATATTAAAGAGCCCCTATTTACCCGAACTGGCACACAACTTGCACAGGGCCCGCCCGGGGGTGCCTTCAATCCGCCATTGTCCACTGGCCATGGAGAGCCGGGTGGACGGATGGCGAGGAATGCCAAGGTGAAGCGGAGGGCTGGACTGGACAGGCCTTTCTGTTTTCAGCTCTGTTTGAAATGTTTCATGAGGAGTTGAAAAAAAAAAAAAAGGGGGGGGGGGAGAGAGAACAAAAAAAAAAAAAAAAAACGTCAAACGGAGGACAAAGGTTGCGCCCCGTTTGTTGCCGTGGAGACTGGCTGTGGTATGCGTTGTTGTGCGCCACTCACGCCGCAGTGCATGACTTGCGGGTTATGTAATATGACAGATGTGGTGACCGCACGTCAAAGTTTACTTAATTTATGGTACTGATGGCTTTGTAATTACAGTACAAACGCACTAAGCTTTAGTTATGTATATATACGGTGTAGGGTCAAACCTACGGCGGCACTATACTCAAAACAAAGCACAGCTTTTTCCGCAATAAAACCTGTTTCAAATGAGAGACTAACAAAAAAAAAAACAACAACAACAACCCTGTGCGTTGTGCGTTAAGCACCTGGCGTGAAGAGCCCACCGGCTCAACAGCAGGTCGTGGTCCTCCGCCCGTCTGCATCCGGTCCAAACCTCACATGGTCGGTGGTGTGGCGGTTGACTGAAATAGCCGCAAGGGTACTAAAGCCTGAAGGAAAGGCACGCCATTCTGAACATGGCCACTCGGTGCGCGTATTAGCGAAATAAAGCGTACACCGAATAGGGGGGGGGGCAATGGGCGAATTTCACAAAATCGTAAACCATCGCAATCTTCGGGAATGCGCCCCCTAACGGGAGCAGCCGACAGTAGCGGTGGTAGGTCTCTTCTATATCGGCTCATGTCTGTAAAGAACGTCCACACTAAACAGATTTATCAGATGCAGCTGAGCGCTGGACCGGCTGGGGGAGCCCGGTCTGCTGCGTCCGGTGGGCCCAGGGACCACGGCCCTGCCTGGAGCCCCGCCCGAGGAGGACACACCGGGGGCGGTCTGACGGGACGCGGAAGCGGGGCAGGCTAAGCTAACTGGCTATGCTAACTGCTAGTCCATGCAGACCGGCAGGTCCGACAGTCCTCCTGGCTGGCGTTCCTTCTCTGGACAGTGGAATTGTTGGATTGTGTTGCACTGAGTGGACTGTGTTGTTGTTAACTGTTTGTGTTGTTTGGTTTTCGTTTTGTTGCCTCTGTTTTTGTATGTTTTTGGTGGTGTCGTTTTTGGGTACTTTGGGATGTGTGTTTTCGTCTTTTGTGGGGGGAAACGGAATTTCACTTCTTTTGTGCACGCAAATGACAAGAAATTGTTCCTGAGTCTTGATTTTACAAGTGATGTCACACACATGTGTGTGTTTGTTGGTTTTGACTGCATCCTGTTCAACCTACACGGCTAATCAGGACTGCTTAACCTCACAGCTACAAAGCTAGCTCCAACAAAACAGTGTAAGGCCGAGGTTCGAGCGTCCTTATTGGCTGATGGAGCTTGAGAGTATTTGGACATAACACCTTCAAACCCCCCCCCCAAAAAAAGGAAGCTTCGCGGTTGAAGAAACACATAAAGTGCGTTTTTACCCAGGTAGCCGTGTCTCAGCCCGATCTCACCCATTCATTCTAGATGCTACGTCCACGACTAGGGGCAGAGGACGCTCACAACAGAAGGAACAGAGGACGAGACAGCGAGTGGCGCATCTTATTCAGGAAACCGTCTGCAGAGCCGACACCGGTAATAGCTGCCTTGTAAACATTCTGCACACATTAAATCACACACACACACACACATACACAAATATATATATTAGCAGAGTGAACATCTGCAGACATATAGAGCGGGGCTGGGGGTATTGGAGTGGTTGGGGGGGGTGGGTCTGCCTGCCACTGATGCCCACCATTCTAAAATTTGGGGCCGCTCTTCTGCTCTGCTCAGGCCACTGCTATTGTGTTCACAAGGGGAGTGTGTGTGTGTGTGTGTGTGTGTGTGTGTGTAGGGGATAATAGCCTCGATGGTGCTCTCCCCTCACCCCCCCACCTCCACCCCGCAACCACCTCCACCACACCAATCCTCCCATCAGACTCCCCACTTTAATTGCGTTCCCTGGAAGCTGGGAGGAGGCGGCGAAGAGGGGCAAAAAAAGTGCAGAGGGAGGAGGCGAGAGGGGAAGAAAGGAGCCCATAGTGGTTCTGGTTGCATTGTTTAGAAACAACAACCTGTGATCCGCCGTCTGTGGGGGGAGACGCCATGGAGGACCGACCCATCAGTCCACATTCAACCGACCGTGGCTTCTTTAATGACCGATCGGGTTCACAATTAAACCCCGCTAGCCGGTAATACAAGTCTCCTTAGTGGCTCAATTGCCATTGGTGGGAGACAGAGGCCACTGTTGTGTGCAGGGGATTAAAGCAGGCCGGGGGGGAATCAAAAGCCACTTTACAATACAGTAATCAGCATGTTTTCCCTCTGAAAAGCCCCGCGCTCCCCCATTTAGAAAACACAGAGAATTACCCTCTATTCTGCTCCCCACTAAAGCTATTCAGGACCTCTGCTTTATTATATGGATTAATCCTCTGTGTTGTTAGGAGCACCAGTGCTCCATGGGAGGGGGTTGTTGGTAAGTGGACACCCATGACCCGGTCCAGGTCTTCTGTTTGGGTCTCTCCATCAAGAGTGACCACTCAGATGAAACACGAGAAACTACCTTTGCTCCTCTGTCTGGATGGGAGACGTACTGTAATATATTTAAGACTTGAACCCTTATAAAATATTAACCAAGCTTCGTTTAAAACACAGATTCTCAATCAGGTCCTCAAGTACCATGTGCTGCTGGATTTCTATTCTGCCAGGTAGTTTATTACATACACCTGTTGTTCCAGGTGTAAAATGAAAGTTACTTTAGCCTGAATGAAAGGTACGCCACTCGGAGAATGGCCACTAGGGGCACTCAAAGTGCACCAAGATAGACTGTATAAAATAATGGACATAGACACCATGACGTCACCCACTGGTTTCTGGACTACTGTTTTGAAGCCTCGAGCTTGGTATAGTTTGGTATGTTCTGTAACCATCTTGTTTTTTTTTTTTACCGGACGTGACCATATTTGGAGAAGAGGGTGGGGTCGGGGAGGAGCAAGGGGTGGAGCTGACTGAAAAACCGAGGACGCTAGTGATGGGAGGTTCGACTCTTTTTACTAACTTGACTTTGTATGAGGCAACACGGTGGCGCAGTGGTTAGTGTGATCACCTCACAGCAAGAGGGTTCTGGGTTCGAGCCCCGGGGTAGTCCAACCTTGGGAGGTCATCCCAGGTCGTCCTCTGTGTGGAGTTTGCATGTTCTCCCCGTGTCTGCGGCCTGTCCAGGGTGTCTCCCGGCCTGCCGCCCAATGACTGCTGGGATAGGCTCCAGCATCCCCGCGACCCTGAGAGCAGGATAAGTGGTCCAGATAATGTATGGATGGATGGATGGATGGATGGACTTTGTTTGAGTCACTCACTAAACAAAGAGGTTGGTTTTCGGGTTACTCGAGTCACTGAGTCAGATGCCCAGAACCTGGAGAATCCCCCACCGGCCCCAGCACCTACAGAGCATGCGCAGCAGTTAGCTGGCTTGGCTGCCAGCGCCAGCCAAGCAGGCTAACCTAACTTGAATGGGATAAAATAATTAAATTGTGCAGCTCTTCCAGACTTTCCAAATTTTATCGGACAAAATGGATCAAATTCTGACAGTGAACCGAGTAATTCTGTTGGGGTTATGACACTCAAAAAAAATGCATCCACTGTTTTACAGCCACTCCTTTTCTAATGACTGTATGCCGGAAAAATGCTCAACTGTGAGGATTGGACGGACACGCACATGGACAGTCTAGTATGCACACGATAGGGTTGTAGTTCATCTTAAAAAAATGCAGCGGTTGCTAGTATTTCATTACCTTTGCAAGATGAACATGAAGTACATTGTGAATACTTCCTACGCTGTCACTCAGAGACGAGCGGAGCAGCGAACTCCAGCAGTAACAAACGAGACCCGCTGACCAAAACACACAACTTACACCAACTCTGAAGCAAAGAAAATAACCCTGATACAAAATATTGGTAAAAAAAAAAAAAAAAAATAATAATTATATTGATTTAAAATGATTGTTTTCCGTTTAAAAAGGTCCATCATTCTGCTTAAAACATGTGAACGGCAGTTAGTCCCATCTCAGAACAGCATCTATAGTAACACAGTCTGCTAATCTGAAATTACACTGTTGAATTTCAGAACTGAGTGGTAGTCTACTACTACTACTACTACTATTACTACTATTACTTTCGGCTGCTCCCGTTAGGGGGCGCCACAGCGGATCATCCATTTCCATCTCTTCCTGTCCTCTGCATCTTCCTCTGTCACACCAGCCACCTGCATGTCCTCCCTCACCACATCCATAAACCTCCTCTTTGGCCTTCCTCTTCTCCTCTTCCCTGGCAGCTCCATATTCAGCATCCTTCTTCCCAGTATACCCAGCATCTCTCCTCCACACATGTCCAAACCATCTCCATCTTGTCTCTCTTGTTTTGTCTCTAAACCGTCCAACCTGAGCTGTCCCTCTAATATACTCGTCCCTAATTCTGTCCTTCTTCATCACTCCCAGTGAAAATCTTATCATCTTCAACTCTGCCACCTCCAGCTCCACCTCCTGTCTTTTCGTCACTACAGCATCGACTGTAACTTGCTTAATTTTGAGCCAATTTTCATGAAATTTGGTTTGTTATAAACGCGAGGAATTTAACATGTTACTGGTTACCTACTGGAATTAAATTCAGTTACTGGGGGTGGAGCTAATCAGCTGTGCATCGTCACTACGATGAGGTGAGCAAGAACTGCCATAATTTAGCGTTTAGTTGTGGGGCATTCGGGTTAGCCTTGATGAAGATTGTCTTTTTGTGGGAGTGAAGACCTTAATTTTATTTGACGAAGGGTAAAGCAAGTCTCTCTCTTCACATTCAAAGGTATTTGTGATAGATGACAATTTGTCTGTTGATGACCACAGTGGATTGGTCAGTCACTGTAAAGCCAAAATCATTTTATTCAAGACATTTAAAATGAACTCCTGGATGTAGCTGTTGGGGCTGGGTATCACCAGTGATTTCCTGAAACATTCGATTCCAATTCATAAGGTCCCAAATTGATTCGATTTCCAATTAATTTCAGTTTGATTCAATATCGATATTTCAGTTACACTACCAATTTTGCTAGGATATGAAAGTGAGCTAATGCTGCAAATTGTACAAGGAACCCACTAACCTGGTGCATTATTAAAAATATTCATGTTTATATCAAGAATTGACCCAAAAGCAGTTTCCAGTCTGTAATTTCCATAGTTCTGTAATTTCTGTTGCACACATCAATGGGGGGGGACATTACAAGATTGATTCAGGGATCAAATTACTCGATAATCAGATCGATATGACGAAGATAAATTCGAATCAGGAAAACGATTAACTGAACCCAGGGCTGGTCACCTTATACAACTATGAGGTGACCAGAAATAACAAATTGTGGAAGTCTGGGTAGCATAGCAGTCTATTCCATTGCCTACCAACATGGGGACTGCCAGTTCAAATCCCCATGTTACCTCCGGCTTGGTTGAGCGTCTCTACAGACACAATTGGCCGTGTCTGCAGATGGGAAGCCAGATGTGGGTATGTGCCCTGGTCGCTGCACTAGCGCCTCTTCTAGTCGGTCGGGGCGCCTGTTCGGGGGGGAGGGGGAATAGCGTGATCCTCCCACGCGCTACGTCCCCCTGGCGAAACTTCCCACTGTCAGGTGGAAAGAAGTGGCTGGCAATTCCACATATATCGGAGGAGGCATGAGGTAGTCTGCAGCCCTCCCCGGATCAGCAGAGGAGGCGGACCAGCCACCGCGACGATTGGTCAGGTACAATTTGGGCGAAAAAGGGGGGGGGGATAAATAACAAATTCTACAATGTAATGTGACAATGTCAAGTTAGCTAGCTGACTTAGGTTACTTTGCCTGTTGAATGGATTGCCATTGACACCATCTCAACAATTGCCTCCCACTGAAAGATTTGGCTGGAGCCGCCACTGCATTGAAATGAGTAACTACAAAATTATTCATGGATATTCCTGGATTAGCTATTGTCCTAAACACATCCGCATTAGAGTGTCAAAAAAAAGAAAGAAGACATTGTTTGCATGTAAATTTTAAGGATTGTGACTTTAAGTGAAGATGCTCACTGAGGTCTGAATCACTCCTGTGACGGAATATGAATTTTATTATTGCAAATTGTTGTGGGAACAAAGATCCAAGAACAAAAGTCCTTTATACGGTCAAAAAAAAAAAGACTGATAAACAAACTCCATGCAACTTTAAACGAGGACCATGTGGGAGAAGTGGCTGAACGGACAGATGTGTGGCAGTCCTTAAACAAAAATGCCATTTTTCCTTATTAATGTTATCAAAGGAACTATTATATGGCCTATTTTTTTTCTGTTATGTCTGAGCACGATGCATCATGAAAGGGGAGAGCCATGTGTTACGATGAGGAGAGGAAGTATTCGATGTCTCTTTCCTCCATCTTGCTGATTGAAACCACATACATCTGATTCAGTTTATCCTGTGTCATCTGCACCCATTCACTTCATTGATCTCTACAAAAGAAAAACAACACACAAAAAAAAAAAAGAAAAGAAAAAACGCCGCATGACAACGACTTGGCAGTGCGCTAAGCATCTTCCTCCCTTCCTAAACACTCGGACAATACTGGATCAATTACAAACACAAACTTCAAATGTTAGGGATCGGATGAACAACACCCACAGCGAAAAATGTTTAAGCAACAACCAAGTGAACAGCTGTCACACCCGCTGCTAATTTAGATCACTAACGTAGCATTACAGGACTGACCCCGGTTTTAGGATTAGCTTTGTCACTGACCTACTTCCTGCAGCCAGAACAGCAGCAAAACCTCTAAAGAGTGGAAGTTCTTAAATGGCTGAAACCTTCTCATGTTTAAAAAATACCATATTGGATACCTTTTCCTCTTGCCATTTTTTTTCTTTTGATTTTTTTGCCCCCCTTTATCGCCCCAGTTGTATCCGGCTAATTACCCCACTCTTCCGAGTCGTCCCGGTCGCTGCTCCACCCCTCTGCTGATCCGGGGAGGGCTGCAGACTACCACATGTTTCCTCCCATACATGTGGAGTCGCCAGCCGCTTCTTTTCACCTGACAGTGAGGAGTTTTGCCAGGGGGACGTAGCACGTGGGAGGATCACGCTATCCCCCCCCCAGTTCCCCCTACCCCCCAAAGAGGCCCCCCGACCAACCAGAGGAGGCGCTAGTGCAGCGACCAGGACACACACCCACATCTGGCTTCTCACCCGCAGTCACAGCCAATTGTGTCTGTAGAGACGCCCGACCAAGCTGGAAGTAACACAGGGATTCGATCCACCGATCCACGTGCCCCTCCTGTCGCCATTTTAGTAGGAACAACCATTCAATGTATTAGCATTCTGGAATTGCCATTTTTTATTTGTGAATCCTCACCAAGAATCCAAATGTAATGGCATGTGCACAGGAAATACATCCTCTGTCACAAAAGGAAAAGCAGAAGAAGCAGAAGAGGAAGAAGAAGAAGCAAGCCGCATGTCAAATGTTGAAGAGAATGTGATAGGCGCTAAAATACAAAGCTAAACATTATCCAACATTTAATGAGGTTTAATTAAATGCTTGATTTAGCTTGATGTGTTGCTAAATATTATCATGTTGGATGATATCGATCAGGGTTTCTTTCTCCAAAATACACATGCTACTTACTACGGGATTATTTTGTCAAGTGTTACACCAAAATCTGAGACCGTCAGAAATCGTGACCTGCGTGTGAATGTTTTCTGTCCGATCGGAGGCTGAATACCTGGAACCGGTGAGTGTAATGAACTAGTCACGTCAAGTCAATTTTTTTGTATAACCCAATATCAGAAACTACAAAATTACAGCAACACAACATCCTGTCCTTAGACCCTCGTACTGGAGAAGGAACAACTCCCTAAAAAAAGCCCTTTAACAGGGAGAAAAAATAGGAAGAAACCTCAGGGAGAGCACCAAAGGAGGGCTCTCTCTCTCCCAAGACAGACAACGTGCAATGGATGATGTGTTTACACAATTTAAACAATACAACACTGAAAGAGGATAACAGAATTATAATGGAATTATAAAATATATGAAGAATATGATGAGGAGGATGCCAAGCAGTGTCCAGACGCCACTGGAAAAGCCCAGGACCTGAGCCACGCGACCACCATCACTATGAACAACATGTTGGAATAGAAAACCAGCAGTACTGGTGGTACCTGAGGACCAAATAACCAATAATGAGTCTTTTACATGTCTTTGTTACTGTTTTAGCGATTTTAGTGTAAATGAATCCTTTAAAATGATCAAATGGTGGAAGTTGAAGAAGGAAGACTGCTGTGTGGTGTTCAGGCAGGAGTTAAGACAGGCACTGGGTGGTAGTGAAGAATTGCTGGATGGCTGGGCAACCACTGCAGAAATAGTGAGGGAGACAGCTAGGAAGGTACTTGGTGTGTCATCAGGACAGAGGAAGAAAGACAAGGAGACTTGGTAGTGGAATGAGGAAGTACAGCAAAGTATACAGAGGAAGAGGTTGGCAAAGAAGAAGTGGGATAGTCAGAGAGATGAAGAAAGTAGACAGGAGTACAAGGAGATGCAGCGTAAAGCGAAGGGAGAGCTGGCAAAGGAAAAAACGTATGGTGAGTTGTATGAGAGGCTAGAAACTAAGGAAGGAGAAAAGGACTTGGACCGATACTGAGCTGGAAAGGGTGTGCAGCAGGTTAAGGCAATCAAGGATAGAGACAGACATGTGCTGACAAGTGAGGAGAGTGTGCTGAGAAGGTGGAAGGAGTACTTTGAGGGGCCGATGAATGAAGAAAATGAGAGAGAGAGAAGGTTGGATGATGTGGGGATAGTGAATCAGGAAGTGCGGTGGATGAGCAAGGAGGAAGTGAGGGCAGCTATGAAGAGGATGAAGAGTGGAAAGGCAGTTGGTCCAGATAACATACCTGTGGAGACATGGACATGTTTAGGAGAGATGGCAGTGGAGTTTTTTAACTAGATTGTTTAACACAATCTTGGAAAGTGAGAGGATGCCTGAGGAGTGGAGAAGAAGCATACTGGTGCCGATTTTCAAGAACAAGGGTGATGTGCAGAACTGTAACAACTACAGAGGTATAAAGTTGATCAGCACAGCATGAAGATTTGGGAAAGAGTAATAGAAGCTAGGTTAAGAGGAGAGGTGATGATCAGCAGCAGCAGTATGGTTTCATGCCATGAAAGAGCACCACAGATGTGATGTTTGCTTTGAGAATGTTGATGGAGAAGTACAGAGAAGGTCAGAAGGAGTTACATTGTGTCTTTGTAGATTTAGAGAAAGCATACGACAGGGTGCCGAGAGAGGAGGTGTGGTATTGTATGAGGAAGTCAGGAGATGCAGAGAAGTATGTAGGAGTGGTGCAGGATATGTATGAGGGAAGTGTGACAGTGGTGAGGTGTGTGGTTGGAGTGACAGATGGGTTCAAGGTGGAGGTGGGATTACATCAAGGATCGGCTCTGAGCCCTTCTTGTTTGCAGTGGTGATGGACAGGTTGACGGACGAGATCAGGCAGGAGTCTCCATGGACTATGATGTTCACGGATGACATTGTGATCTGTAGTGAGAGTAGGGTGCAGGTTGAGGAGAGCCTGGAGAGGTGGAGGTATGCACAGGAGAGACGAGGAATTAAAGTCAGTAGGAGCAAGACGGAATACCTATGTGTGAATGAGAGGGAGGACAGTGGAATGGTGAGGATGCAAGGAGTAGAGGTGACGAAGGCGTATGAGTTTAAATACTTGGGGTCAACTGTCCAAAGTAACGGGGAGTGCAGAAGATAGGTGAAGAAGAGAGTGCAGGCAGGGTGGAGAAGAGTGTCAGGAGTGATGTGTGACAGAAGGGTACCAGCAAGAAATAAAGGGAAGGTTTACAAGATGGTAGTGAGACCAGCTATGTTATATGGTTTGGAGACAGTGGCACTGATGAAAAGACAGGAGGTGGAGCTGGAGGTGGCAGAGATGAAGATGATAAGATTTTCATTGGGAGTGATGAAGAAGGACAGGATTAGGAACGAGTATATTAGAGGGACAGCTCAGGTTGGACGGTTTGGAGACAAAGCAAGAGAGGCAAGATTGATATGGTTTGGACATGTGTGGAGGAGAGATGCTGGGTATACTGGGAGAAGGATGCTGAATATGGAGCTGCCAGGGAGGAGGAAAAGAGGAAGGCCAAAGAGGAGGTTTATGGATGTGGTGAGGGAGGACATGCAGGTGGCTGGTGTGACAGAGGAAGATGCCGAGGACAGGAAGAGATGGAAACGAATGAGCAGCTGACAGTAGTAGTAGTAGTTATACCACCTCACCCTGCTTCATGACTGACAGCAAACCATGACATTAGTTCTGGAGTTATTCATATTTCTCGCTGAGCACAACTGTAAAAACTGGATGGCTATACACAGCTAAAATGTTAGCTTCTTCCATTCTGGGGTCTGACAGGGCGGTTGCTAGGTAGAGGTCAACATTGTCGAAACAGCTCTGTTATTGGTCATCGGTACAAATTTGCGTGTAAAAACCCTAGCCACCAGATTTGAACTTGCCCCATAAGGCCCCGTAGAGGCATCAATCTCACCCATCCACCTGGATGCCCCCACATCAAAAAACACCTCTTCTGGAAAGAGAGAGAAGAAGAGCAAGAAAGAACGACAGAGAGGGAGCAACGTGGCAAAGTAAAAATCCATCTGACATGGGGGCTGGACAGGTCCAAGACAAACTTATCAATTTTGAGAAGCTCCCCCACATTCCTGACTGGACCCCCCACACCCGCCAACCCTCCCACCCAGTTGCTTTCTGGGCGAGTTTGTTGCAATAACCCCAGTCACGACCCCTCTGTTTAAATCATAGATGAGAAATGCCAAAGTATAAAACAGGGATCTTGTCCAAGTGCTTTTAGCTGAAGGGGAAGATGATATAAGACTGCACCGTGTCTTCAGGCCTGTGCTGTGTGTGTGTGTGTGTGTGGTGCACTGTGGATTATGATAGATTGTGGACTTCGTGGACTTCCCTTGTCTCTCTTCTCTCTTTGTGTCAGGTTGTATGCTTTTGGCTAGAAGGTCGCGTTGTGCGAGTGTGTGTGTGGTGTGTTTTGTAAGAGCACACGTTGTTAGAGAGAGAGAGAGATGGAGGAGAGGAAGATGGGAAGAGAGAAAGGGGTAGGGGAAAGAGAGCGAGACAGATGGAGGGAAGGAAAGAAAGAAGAGAGGAAGAGAAAGAGCTCTTCATTTGGCAGCTTTCCATGGAAACCATTAAACCCGGGGTATGTGTGTGTGTGTGTGTGTGCACAAACAGGTGTGGGTGGGCTGGTATGTGTGTGTCATGGTGTATATTTTTGTGGGTACATGAACAAATGTGTGTTTGTGGGCTTGTAGATGTGTATCTTAGCAAATACGTGTAAATGTGTGTTTGCCAGTTCACGTGCGTGTGTGGTTGTGCATGTGCTACCACTTGTTTTGCCTATTTTGTGTGTGTCTGCTCTTGTGCTTGTCATTGCATGTGGGTGCTTCATTCTGTGTGTGTGTGTGTGTGTGTGTGTGTGTGTGTGTGTGTGTGTGTGCATGTCATTGCATATGTGTGTTTGTGTGTGTGTGTGTGTGTGTGTGCGCACTCCCAGTCTTTCCCAGGTAGCCACTCTGCTGGGCTGGCGGGCTGCTGGAAACACACACCTGTTGATAACGGTCAGATGAGTCCATGCAGCACTTCCTGGCCTGCGGTGCGGTTTGCTCAAACAGACGTCACTGCTCTCCTCCACAGCGGCTTTTAACTGCGACACAGCGGCCTGGCTGCTGTCACAGAGAGCCCTGCCATTAAGACCATTACCCAACCACCGACAGGCAAACTCCCTCACATCCAAACTCTGCCGCTCGTATCTACGAGCCTCGTGTCCATCCATCCATTATCCAAACCGCCCATCCTGCTCTCAGGGCGGCGGGGATGCTGCAGCCTATCCCAGCAGTCATTGGGCGGCAGGCGGGGAGACACCCTGGACAGGCTGCCAGGCCATCACAGGGTCCACACACACATTCACACCTCGGGACAATTGAGTACGGTCGATTCACCTGACCTACATGTCTCTGGCAGTGGCGGCTGGTGCTAAAAATTTGGGGGGGGGGGGCACAACTGACCTTGGCGCAGCACACCTGACAGCTGCTTTAATGTCCACACAGTGACAGCGTTATTGAGAAGGACAATGTAGCCTATAGATTTTATCAGGGTTGGTAGACGGTGGATGATTGACAGGCGAGATGAGGCGTTATGGTGGGTGATTGACAGCCACGAGAATCGTCCAATCACATTAGATCAAAAACATTAAAACAATACCAATTCACTGCCAATAAAAGTGGGAGTGTCTGCCTTGGAAAAGCTGAAGAAATCAATCAGACAGCAGCCTCAGGTCACCTGCTCGCCACAAGTTTGAGGGCTTACATAAGGTATGGTTTGGCCGGTGCCCCTCACCCAGGAAATATATGTATTCAGACAGGAATCAACCAAACGCCATTTGAACCAATACTTAATGCTGCTGACAGACGCTCAGAGACTGACAACACTTTTTTTCATCATTATTTGAATTATACAACTAAATTATATTGAACACGTTGAGGCGGCATAGTGGCGCAGTGGTTAGCGCAGTCGCCTCACAGCAGGAAGCTCCTGGATTCGAGCCCCGGGGTAGTCCAACCTTGGGGGTCGTCCCAGGTCGTCCTCTGTGTGGCGTTTGCATGTTCTCCCCGTGTCTGCGCGGGTTTCCTCCGGGTGCTCTGGTTTCCTCCCACAGTCCAAAGACATGTAGGTCAGGTGACTCGGCTGTACTAAATTGTCCCTTGGTGTGAATGTGTGTGTGTGTGTGTGTGTGTGTGTGTGTGTGTGTGTGTGGGCCCTGTGTGATGGCGGCCTGGCGGCCTGTCCAGGGTGTCTCCCCACCTGCCGCCCACTGACTGCTGGGATAGGCTCCAGCATTCCCTGAGAGCAGGATAAGTGGTTCAGATAATAGATGGATGGATGTTTAAGTAGATCTACATCTCTTAACGTCTGAAGGGGGCGGTGCCCCAGCGCCCTGTACTGGCCAGCCGCCACTGGTCTTTTGGACTGCAGGAGTAAACCGGAGCACCCGGAGGAAACCCACACAGACACGGGGAGAACATGCAAACTCCACACAGAGGACGACCCGGGACGACCCCCAAGGTTGGACTACCCCGAGGCCCAACCCCAGGACCTTCTCGCTGTGAGGCGACCGTGCCAACCACTGCGCCACTGTGCCACCACAATGAGCCTTGTGTCCGTCCTAAATGAGAAAAGAAAAATCCTCCAGCAGATAGAGGATGTAGACACGCTGATGCACATCATGTCTGTTCCTGTTACAGCGACTGGACTTAGGTGAAGGCCCATCGGTACACGGCCATCCAGAACTATGAAATACAGAGAAGAACTTACGGGACATCACCTGTGAAATATCATTGATGAGGTACCAACGAATCTACTACTACTACTACTACTACTACTACTACTACTACTACTACTACTTTCGGCTGCTCCCGTTAGGGGGTGCCACAGCAGATCATCCGTTTCCATCTCTTCCTGTCCTCTGCATCTTCCTCTGTCACACCAGCCACCTGCATGTCCTCCCTCACCACATCCATAAACCTCCTCTTTGGCCTTCCTCTTCTCCTCTTCCCTGGCAGCTCCATATTCAGCATCCTTCTCCCAGTATACCCAGCATCTCTCCTCCACACATGTCCAAACCATCTCCATCTTGTCTCTCTTGCTTTGTCTCCAAACTGTCCAACCTGAGCTGTCCCTCTAACATACTCCTTCCTAATCCTGTCCTTCTTCATCACTCCCAGCGGTACCAACAAATGAAAACAATTAAACACGGGAATGATTTTTTTTGAACAGCTCTGGGATGAAAATGAAACGGGACAACGAACCCAAACATGCTGGGTGCTCAGTGAGTGGGGAGGCGGTTTGTGTTTAACCGTGGACACATCATGAATGCTGATTCTGTCCTCGGGAAGGACTCAGTGATGAATATTCCGCTGGCGGATTCGCTACCATGCATCATTGCACACACACACACACACACACACACACACACACACACACACACACACAGACACACACACACAGTGTAACACTACCAGCCTAAAGGCCTAAAGTGCTACAGGGAGATTAGACGCGAGGAGAGCTAATACTCCCTATTACTCTCTTGTTCGCTGTAGCGGAGGTGAAATGAAACATGGCCCCGCAGTCCTAATCCCGGAGACACTCAACACACCGGTATTGTCCTCCCAGGGTGCACTTCTGCCGGCTTCTAGCATTGCCATGACAACCTGCGGCAGTAAAAAAAAAAACAAGCCTTAATGGATCTGCTGCCAACCAGCACGGATTTGTTTTTGTTTTTCTTTCTACTACGGTACGAGGCGAGCGGCGGGAACACGGCAAACACGGTTTGTCGTAATCAGACGCACAACGCGCCTTGAAGTTGTGAGCCCTTTAAAACGTTGTAAGCTGCGAGTGTGTGTCAGTAGCTACGTGTAGAGAAACTCTAAGGCGAAATCCCCGCGACATGAGATCCCTTCGATGAGTGGTCCTAGAAACCAGGCTCTTTGCCAAGACAACATCGCTAATCCCTCAGCGCTCCTCAAGCGAGATTCTTGTGAGTGAGCGTACGTCTGTGTGTGTGTGTGTGTGTGTGTGTGTCCTCGGGCTGTATGTGTATGTACTTGAGTGCATGTCCGTGCATGCACGTGTGTGTGTGTGTGTGTGTGTGTGTGTGTGTGTGTGACACACACACGCCTGTGACCACCCTTACAACTGAAAGTCACAATAGCTGGTTAAACATTACAAGAGTTGCTAAAGGCGCTCCAACCACCTGGCGCTAGCGGAGCAGAATGGCCCAAGTCCTTACCCCCCCTCCACCCACCCAACCCCCCCAAACCACACACACACACACACACACACACACACACACACTCACACACACACACACACACACCATTTACCATTCAGGCTTAAATCCTCCGCAAATTTGCCAGGATTTAGTCACCGAAAAACTCAAATATGACAGCGAGTGAACAGAAGGGGCGCAGTCTGTTTTGTCAGGGTATAATTGTTGATAAGATAAGACTCGCACACGTCACATAAATCCACAGGTCGTGTGACGTGGGAAAAGAGCCCGCGTCGCTCACTCCCGTTTCATTTCTCCATTTATTTACCCATCGCGTTCAGGCTAAAATGTGGACAAACCTGGCTGATCAGCCAGGGATATATGCAAATGAGACGGCGTGGGGTCAGAAGGAAGGCGAAACTTTAAGTCTTGTTGGTTCAAGGCAACAATCCCCCGTTCCCTTCACACAAGACCAGGACACAGTTCACTTTACACAAGACCACCACACAGTTCCCTTTACACAAGACCACCACACAGTTCCCTTTCCACAAGACCACCACACAGTTCCCTTTACACAAGACCAGGACACAGTTCACTTTACACAAGACCACCACACAGTTCCCTTTACACAAGACCAGGACACGGTTCACTTTACACAAGACCAGGACACAGTTCCCTTTACACAAGACCGGGACACAGTTCCCTTTACACAAGACCAGGACACAGTTCCCTTTACACAAGACCGGGACACGGTTCCCTTTACACAAGACCACCACACAGTTCACTTTACACAAGACCAGGACACAGTTCACTTTACACAAGACCACCACACAGTTCACTTTACACAAGACCACCACACAGTTCCCTTTACACAAGACTGGGACACAGTTCACTTTACACAAGACCACCACACAGTTCCCTTTACACAAGACTGGGACACAGTTCACTTTACACAAGACCACCACACAGTTCCCTTTACACAAGACCAGGACACAGTTCCCTTTACACAAGACCAGGACACAGTTCCCTTTACACAAGACCACCACACAGTTCCCTTTACACAAGACCACCACACAGTTCCCTTTACACAAGACCAGGACACAGTTCACTTTACACAAGACCACCACACAGTTCCCTTTACACAAGACCACCACACAGTTCCCTTTACACAAGACTGGGACACAGTTCACTTTACACAAGACCACCACACAGTTCCCTTTACACAAGACCAGGACACGGTTCCCTTTACACAAGACCACCACACAGTTCCCTTTACACAAGACCACCACACAGTTCCCTTTCCACAAGACCAGCACACAGTTCACTTTACACAAGACCAGCACACAGTTCCCTTTACACAAGACCAGGACACAGTTCACTTTACACAAGACCAGGACACAGTTCCCTTTACACAAGACCGGGACACAGTTCGCTTTACACAAGACCAGGACACAGTTCCCTTTACACAAGACCAGGACACGGTTCCCTTTACACAAGACCACCACACAGTTCCCTTTACACAAGACCAGGACACAGTTCCCTTTACACAAGACCACCACACAGTTCCCTTTACACAAGACCAGGACACGGTTCCCTTTACACAAGACCACCACAAAGTTCACTTTACACAAGACCAGCACACAGTTCCCTTTCCACAAGACCAGGACACAGTTCACTTTACACAAGACCAGCACACAGTTCCCTTTACACAAGACCAGGACACAGTTCACTTTACACAAGACCAGGACACAGTTCCCTTTACACAAGACCAGGACACAGTTCCCTTTACACAAGACCAGGACACGGTTCCCTTTACACAAGACCAGGACACAGTTCCCTTTACACAAGACCAGGACACAGTTCCCTTTACACAAGACCAGCACACAGTTCACTTTACACAAGACCAGCACACAGTTCCCTTTACAAAAGACCAGGACATAGTTCCCTTTACACAAGACCAGGACACAGTTCCCTTTACACAAGACCAGGACACAGTTCCCTTTACACAAGACCAGGACACGGTTCCCTTTACACAAGACCAGCACACAGTTCACTTTACACAAGACCAGGACACGGTTCCCTTTACACAAGACCAGGACACAGTTCCCTTTACACAAGACCAGGACACGGTTCCCTTTACACAAGACCAGGACACGGTTCCCTTTACACAAGACCAGGACACGGTTCCCTTTACACAAGACCAGGACACAGTTCACTTTACACAAGACCAGGACACGGTTCCCTTTACACAAGACCAGGACACGGTTCCCTTTATATAAGACCAGCACACAGTTCCCTTTACACAAGACCAGGACACGGTTCCCTTTACACAAGACCAGGACACAGTTCCCTTTACACAAGACCCGGACACAGTTCCCTTTACACAAGACCAGGACACGGTTCCCTTTACACAAGACCAGGACACGGTTCCCTTTACACAAGACCAGCACACAGTTCACTTTACACAAGACCAGCACACAGTTCCCTTTACACAAGACCAGGACACAGTTCCCTTTACACAAGACCAGGACACGGTTCCCTTTACACAAGACCAGGACACGGTTCCCTTTACACAAGACCAGCACACAGTTCACTTTACACAAGACCAGCACACAGTTCCCTTTACAAAAGACCAGGACATAGTTCCCTTTACACAAGACCAGGACACGGTTCCCTTTACACAAGACCAGGACACGGTTCCCTTTACACAAGACCAGCACACAGTTCACTTTACACAAGACCAGCACACAGTTCCCTTTACAAAAGACCAGGACACAGTTCCCTTTACACAAGACCAGGACACGGTTCCCTTTACACAAGACCAGGACACGGTTCCCTTTACACAAGACCAGCACACAGTTCACTTTACACAAGACCAGCACACAGTTCCCTTTACAAAAGACCAGGACATAGTTCCCTTTACACAAGACCAGCACACAGTTCACTTTACACAAGACCAGCACACACTTCCCTTTACAAAAGACCAGCACACAGTTCCCTTTACACAAGACCAGGACACGGTTCCCTTTACACAAGACCAGGACACAGTTCCCTTTACACAAGACCCGGACACAGTTCCCTTTACACAAGACCAGGACACGGTTCCCTTTACACAAGACCAGGACACGGTTCCCTTTACACAAGACCAGCACACAGTTCACTTTACACAAGACCAGCACACAGTTCCCTTTACACAAGACCAGGACACGGTTCCCTTTACACAAGACCAGGACACGGTTCCCTTTACACAAGACCAGGACACGGTTCCCTTTACACAAGACCAGGACACAGTTCACTTTACACAAGACCAGGACACGGTTCCCTTTACACAAGACCAGGACACGGTTCCCTTTATATAAGACCAGCACACAGTTCCCTTTACACAAGACCAGGACACGGTTCCCTTTACACAAGACCAGGACACAGTTCACTTTACACAAGACCCGGACACAGTTCCCTTTACACAAGACCAGGACACGGTTCCCTTTATATAAGACCAGGACACAGTTCCCTTTACACAAGACCAGGACACAGTCCCCTTTACACAAGACCAGGACCCAGTTTACACACTACAGAGACTTATCCACCACAGCCCCCGGGGGCAAATCTGTAGTCTGTGACATTGGGCTACACAAGTAAAAGTGAGTGATCAGCGGCACTACTGCAGGTCTTGTTACAGTTTGTATCACTTGCGTGTTACATTGTAACCGTGACAGCGTGTGCAGAAAGTGCTCGGCCATAAAGAAGAAACTGTTTCCATCTCCTTCTCATCACAAGCAGCAGAGGCAGTAAAAATAGCTGTTGTTCATTTTCCACTTAAGGTGCCGTCCTCCAAAACAAAACCCGCCAAGCAACGCCGGGCCTCTGCCGGGCCTCGGCACCACCTTCCCCCACGAGTATGAATGACCTCCTCCGAGATTTCCACAGAAAACCACAGAAAGATGAATGAACACACACACACACACACACACACACACACACACACCCCGAATACACAACCAAATAAATACAGACACACACACTTGCATACACAGACACAAACATGAACACAGGCACATACACACACACACATGCATAGACACACAAAAATGCATACAGACACAAAAAAATGCACACACAAGCACACAGAGAACACGCACACACGTACATGCGCACACACACACATGCACACAGCCACACACATTTGCACATAGACACATACACATACACATAGACACAAGCACACACATAGACATGCAAACACACATGCAGACACACACACACACACACACACACACGCTAACCTCAAACAGGGTCGGGCAGGGGCAGCAGGTAAAGGTAAAAGGTCGTTGCAGTGTTGACCTCTGGTGGATTGGGGGGTAGTTGACATGCTTAGTGTTTGGGGGTAAGTGGCATGTTTGGGGGGTAGTTGACATGTTTTAGTGTTGGGGGGTAAGTGGCATGTTTGGGGGGTAGTTGACATGTTTCAGTGTTGGAGGCTAAGTGGCATGTTTGGGGGTAGTTGACATGTTTTAGTGTTGGGGGTAAGTGGCATGTTTGGGGGGTAGTTGACATGTTTTAGTGTTGGAGGCTAAGTGGCATGTTTGGGGGGTAGTTGACATGTTTTAGTGTTGGGGGGTAAGTGGCATGTTTGGGGGGTAGTTGACATGTTTTAGTGTTGGGGGGTAAGTGGCATGTTTGGGGGGTAGTTGACATGTTTCAGTGTTGGAGGCTAAGTGGCATGTTTGGGGGTAGTTGACATGTTTTAGTGTTGGGGGTAAGTGGCATGTTTGGGGGGTAGTTGACATGTTTTAGTGTTGGAGGCTAAGTGGCATGTTTGGGGGGTAGTTGACATGTTTTAGTGTTGGGGGGTAAGTGGCATGTTTGGGGGGTAGTTGACATGTTTTAGTGTTGGGGGGTAAGTGGCATGTTTGGGGGGTAGTTGACATGTTTTAGTGTTGGGGGGTAAGTGGCATGTTTGGGGGGTAGTTGACATGTTTTATTGTTGGGGGTAAGTGGCATGTTTGGGGGGTAGTTGACATGTTTTAGTGTTGGGGGTAAGTGGCATGTTTGGGGGGTAGTTGACATGTTTTAGTGTTGGGGGGTAAGTGGCATGTTTGGGGGGTAGTTGACATGTTTTAGTGTTGGGGGGTAAGTGGCATGTTTGGGGGGTAGTTGACATGTTTCAGTGTTGGAGGCTAAGTGGCATGTTTGGGGGGTAGTTGACATGTTTTAGTGTTGGAGGCTAAGTGGCATGTTTGGGGGGTAGTTGACATGTTTTAGTGTTGGGGGTAAGTGGCATGTTTGGGGGGTAGTTGACATGTTTTAGTGTTGGGGGGTAAGTGGCATGTTTGGGGGGTAGTTGACATGTTTTAGTGTTGGGGGGTAAGTGGCATGTTTGGGGGGTAGTTGACATGTTTCAGTGTTGGAGGCTAAGTGGCATGTTTGGGGGGTAGTTGACATGTTTTAGTGTTGGAGGCTAAGTAGCATGTTTGGGGGGTAGTTGACATGTTTTAGTGTTGGGGGGTAAGTGGCATGTTGGGGGGGTAGTTGACATGTTTTAGTGTTGGGGGGTAAGTGGCATGTTCGGGGGGTAGTTGACATGTTTTAGTGTTGGAGGCTAAGTGGCATGTTCGGGGGGTAGTTGACGTGTTTTAGTGTTGGAGGCTAAGTGGCATGTTTGGGGGGTAGTTGACATGTTTTAGTGTTGGGGGGTAAGTGGCATGTTTGGGGGTAGTTGACATGTTTTAGTGTTGGGGGTAAGTGGCATGTTTGGGGGGTAGTTGACATGTTTTAGTGTTGGGGGGTAAGTGGCATGTTTGGGGGGTAGTTGACATGTTTTAGTGTTGGGAGGTAAGTGGCATGTTTGGGGGGTAGTTGACATGTTTTAGTGTTGGGGGGTAAGTGGCATGTTTGGGGGGTAGTTGACATGTTTTAGTGTTGGGGGGTAAGTGGCATGCTTGGGGGGTAGTTGACATGTTTTAGTGTTGGAGGCTAAGTGGTATGTTTTGGGGGTAGTTGACATGTTTTAGTGTTGGGGGGTAAGTGGCATGTTTGGGGGGTAGTTGACATGTTTTAGTGTTGGGGGGTAAGTGGCATGTTTGGGGGGTAGTTGACATGTTTTAGTGTTGGGGGGTAAGTGGCATGTTCGGGGGGTAGTTGACATGTTTTAGTGTTGGGGGGTAAGTGGCATGTTTGGGGGGTAGTTGACATGTTTTAGTGTTGGGGGGTAAGTGGCATGTTGGGGGGGTAGTTGACATGTTTTAGTGTTGGGGGGTAAGTGGCATGTTTGGGGGGTAGTTGACATGTTTTAGTGTTGGGGGGTAAGTGGCATGTTTGGGGGGTAGTTGACATGTTTTAGTGTTGGGGGGTAAGTGGCATGTTCGGGGGGTAGTTGACATGTTTTAGTGTTGGGGGGTAAGTGGCATGTTTGGGGGGTAGTTGACAGGTTTTAGTGTTGGGGGGTATGTGGCATGTTTGGGGGGTAGTTGACATGTTTTAGTGTTGGAGGCTAAGTGGCATGTTGGGGGGGTAGTTGACATGTTTTAGTGTTGGAGGCTAAGTGGCATGTTTGGGGGGTAGTTGACATGTTTTAGTGTTGGGGGGTAAGTGGCATGTTTGGGGGGTAGTTGACATGTTTTAGTGTTGGGGGGTAAGTGGCATGTTGGGGGGGTAGTTGACAGGTTTTGCTGGCAGCGCTGCACAGGTTCCTCTGCTCCTTCGGCAGCGTGTCAGTGGATTCCAGACGGTAACGCCCCAGACGGGCAGCGGGGGCAGTGTTCATTGTGCTGCTGTGACTGGATCATATTCCAGAGGAGCTGACTGGACGGGGTCTCAGCGCCGTGGTGTTTCTGTCTTTGATTTTCAGAAATGTGACTCAACCACTATCTTCTGATATAAGCTCTCCGTCTTGGAAAAAAAGACGGGTTTTATTTTTTTAATTTTTGCTTTTTGCCAGGAGCACAGCATTTGCTTATTTGCTAATTATACGTTCAAAACAAAACTGCAGAGTGCACGCTGAGCTCACGGACTCCACCGCAGGCATGACAAAGACATTAATTCACCAAACATCATAAAATGTGCCTCACAAGAAGCCACGGCAAAGGCAAACACAAATAAAATGGCGTGCGAGTCTTTTCTTTCCACAGCTGACGGGAGGGAGGAGAGACCCGTTGCTCTGCAAATGAACCCGCCGCTGAAAAAAAAAAAAAAACACACACTCCTGAAAGCTCGCCAACAGAAACAACAAAGCACAAAATTACAAGGACACCTCGTTCGTCTGTCTGCCCCGGCCCGAACTCCACTTCAACAATTTCGACGAGCGGGTTCGAGCAACGACTTTGTTGGCACCTGTTTACTTAATCTTTACTGCCTAATGTATTTTAATTGATTACCACATTTCTATGACGCAAAATATCTCACACACACACACACACTCTGAGTAACACACACGCACACAGTCCACCAACCTTGCTGAACCCGTGTTATGTGTGTCATTAACCCAGCCACTAAGTGTGCTCTTCACCGTCTGAAACCTTTTACACGCAGCCATCTGTCACTGGGTCCTGACACAGCAGTCACCACGGTGGGGCAGTCACCACGGCGGGGCAGTCACCACGGCGGGGCAGTCACCACGGCGGGGCATCCATCACAGCAGGTAGACGCACACTGGGGCGACCCGGCACGCCACCGCGTCTCAGACCCCGCCAGGACCTGCCGTGCCGGGGCTGATCTGTTTGGAGTGTTTTTGTAAAGCCTCATAGGAACAGATGCAGACACGGACAAACACACACACACATACACATACACATACACACACACACTAACATGCCCAGACACATACAAAGTCACACACTGCAGACACAAAAAAGGCCCACACATGCACCAGATGCGCACACACACACACACACACACACACACACACACAGTTAAACACAGCGTGTCTGAGTGTGTTTGTCCTTGTGCATGACGCTCCGTAGATGTGATGAGAGACAAATATGGCGTCACCGTAGGTGTGCCCCCTCCTGGCCCAGTGAGAGTGGACACGGCTGACTGCCACCCATCCTAACATACACTTCCATCCTGGCACCACCATCCTTCATTCACCTGCATTCATTTTTCCGCCGTCTGTTGACGGGCCCATATTGTCTCGGAGCTGCCCCCATCCCGGGCTCTAATCCATGTGACCTGACTGCAGGCCGGGGGAGGATGTGAGGAATTCTAATGCATCATCGCACGTGTTGTTGAATCCTGAAAGTTTGAAGGTAAACAAAAGAGTTTTATCCTGAACCGTGATATCTGTGTTCGGACATAAATCGCGCCGTTAACGTCCGGCGTCTCTGGAGTTGTATGTGTTTTCTGGCTGACCTGCTGTGTTAAAGGAGTAATAAACACTAGGCTGAATTTACTGCCCGTTCTCCTTAAAAAAAGTGAGAATCCATGTTTCAAAACTATGATAGTTACACATTGTGTGTAATCATTATATAAATTCTCATTCAAGTAAAGAATAATCCACCACAAAGTGGATTCACTCATTTTTTTGATGAACATTTTGGACAAGAGAATTAAAAGCGGGAATTAAAAGGAAGCAGGGCAGGCTAAGCTAACTGTTTGCCCATGCAGCTCCAATAACACCGAGGGCGGTCTGGCACCGGCCTCGCCTAGCCTTGACTGTGTTTTTGGTGTTGTCGTGTGGAGTGTGGGGAGGTGTGTCAAAGGTGTCTGGCTGGGAGAGCTGGCATTGGATCGGCTGAGGGAGCCTGGTCTGCTGCGTCCTGTGGGCCCAAGAACCACGGTTCTGACTGGAGCTGCGCCCGAAGAGGAAACACAGAGGGTGGTCTGACAGGACACGGGGCAGGCTAAGCTAACTGCTAGCCCATGCAGACCGGCAGTTCTGACAGTCATCCTGCCTGGCGTTCGGTCCCCTGGACAGTGATTTTTTTGTTTAGTTTGGACCTATGTGTTCTTGCAGTTTTTGGATATGTGTTTTTGTTTGTGTTGCACTGCTGTGGGCTGGGGGAAATGACAAAGTGTTTCTGATTCTGAAAAGGTTATGGAGCAAAAGTTAGCCGCTAATGTCCTTGGCATTCAAAGCTAGCTTAACACACTGAAGCGGCTTGCTGCTGCTTCAGTGTGTTGCTGTGGTTACATAGACTTAGTGTCCAGCGTATGAATTTAGAACAGTGATCTATCTTGAGCCGAACAACTTTATTACACGGTTTTAATGCACACCCTCCAGCCAATCAGAGACCAGTATTCGCTCTACGGCATAATTTGCTCCGAGTTTAATTAGCTATTGCTCGTTTAATCATTTAGTGCCTCCACATCTCATGGTATTAAAGAAAAAAATCTAGCTTCTATGCATGTTTACCTTTGTGCACTGTCTGTTGACACCTATGTCCTATCGGACTTGAATGTAGTTTTTTTGACACTTACTTGTGTTGTCGCCTCCTGACTAGATCCTTGCTTGTGTTGTATTAGCTCTCAGATGTACGTCGCTTATCCTCCTCTCAGGGACGCAGGGGTGCTGGAGCCTGTCTCAGCAGTCATTGGGCGGCAGGCGGGAAGACACCCTGAAATTGTAAAAAGTGCCTCATTGAGTGGTTACTGTAGACCTGTTAGCCTACCGCTTGTCTATCCGACGGCCTGTCTGTCCAACCTAACAGAGGGAGCTCCTACTGAGGGTTCTCCCATTTTTTGGTCCTGATAAGATCTTTTCTGTTGAGTTTCTTCCTCATCCGAATTGAGTCTAAGGAAACACTGGCACGTCTGTGAATGTTCTCATTCATCCAGGTCATTGTTATCCAAAGGAGTTGAATCAAGTGCAACTGGACTTGGTATATATCCAGGAAGACGTTTCGCCTATTGACTTCGTGGACAAGGTCCAAGGCGTAAAACTGGAACCGGATGAAACCATGGTATCCTACGACGTGACCTTGTTATTCACCTGCATCCCAACCATGGAGGCTTTGGAAACTGTGAGGCAATGTTTGCTACGGGACGACACTCTCCACAATAGGACCAACCTCAGCCCAGATCAGATTTGCCAACTACTGGACCTTTGCCTGAACACTACATATTTCCAATTCAGGGGCCAGTTTTACAGACAGAAACACAGCTGTGCAATGGGCTCACCAGTATCGCCCATTGTGGCCAACTTACATATGGAAGAGGTAGAACACAGGGCCCTGAACTCCTTCAGAGGAACACCTCCGAGCCACTGGTTCAGATATGTGGACGACACATGGGTCAAAATCCAAACACAAGAGGTGCAAGCGTTTACCAAACACATCAACTCAGTGGACAAGAACATTAAGTTCACAAGAGAAGACGTAAAGAACAACAGTTTGCCCTTCTTGGACTGTGACGTCCACATTGGGGAAGACAGGAGCCTCCACATTGGGGTTTACAGGAAACCTACACACACAGACCAATATCTACTTTTCGACTCACACCACCTGCTGGAACACAAACTGAGCGTCATCAGAACTTTGCAACATAGAGCTGACAATGTGCCCAGCAGCACTCAGGCCCAACGAGAAAAACACAAACACCTGAGGGGAGCTTTAAAAACCTGCGGCTACCCCAGTTGGACCTTTGTGAAAACTGCAACACGTTCCAAAAAGACCAACCAGGTGAGCGACGAGGAGAAAAGGAACAGAAGGAATAGCACAGTCATCCCGTATGTTTCTGGGGTCTCCCGACAAACTCAGGAGGATTTTCAACAAACACCGCATCCCGGTATACTTCAAACCCAGCAACACACTCCGACAAAGACTGGTTCATCCCAAAGACCGTGTAGGACACACCCAGAAAAGCAATCTGGTGTATGCCGTACAATGCAATGAGAACTGCACTGACCTACACATAGGAGAAACCAAACAACCACTACACAAACGGATGGCCCAACACAGAAGGCCAAACTCCTCAGGACAAGACTCAGCAGTCTATCTACACCTAAAGGAGAAGACACACTCCTTCCAGGACAGCAACGTACACATTTTGGTCAGAGAAGATAGATGGTTTGAAAGAGGGGTGAAGGAAGCCATCTATGTGAAACTGGAAAAACCACCCCTCAACAGAGGAGGAGGTCTGCAACACCACCTATCTCCCACTTACAATGCTGTCCTTTCATCTCTACCCAGGAGACTCAAGAAGCCGAGCCTCCAAGAAGAACAGTCAGTTACTAACGGCTCCCACGACTCTCATGACCACTGAATAATGAAGTCGAAACTAACACCCCAACGACCGTCGCTGCTAAACAAATGCAAATTAATAGCTCCGATGGCGACGGGCGCAGCTGGACATCGGAGCACAGGAGAGCCACGCATATCAATAGCTCCGATAATGACGGGCGCGGCCAAACATTGGTACACAAAAGAGCCACTCATATCTATGGCTCTGACAACGACCCCTAGAGGATAAATTCTGAGTCTCATCACCACCCAGTCAGACTAGCTTGGTCTAGTCAGAAAGGCATGAACTGAGGAAGCCTCCTGGATGAGAGGCGAAACGTCTTCACGGATATATACCAAGTCCAGTTGCACTTGATTCAACTCCTTTGGAGAAACACTGGCACCTATTATGACCCATCTTAAGAATGGAGAAGGAAGTGTGATCGTCAAGACCGTGGTCGTTATAGCTGGGACTGAACTGTGATTCAGAACTGTGCAAATAACATTTTGACTTGACTACTCTGACAAACTACCACGAAGGGTGATAAAATTCATTCCTAAATGTTAAGTTGACACAACCACTAACCCCATGGACGGGGGCGTAAAATTTTGCCAAATCATTATGTAGATTCACAAGACCATACCGGGTCAGTCGAGGGTCCATACGGGATTGGCTTAGGCCCGGGGTTGACAACGGCCACCATTGGTACTGTGCCCTCACAGGGTACCGATTAAAACTGTAAAATCCGCTGTGGTGACCTCTGCAAAACAGGGAACAAGCTGAAAGAAGAAAAAGAAGAGTAAATGTTAGGTATTTTACGTATTAACCATCTGGAACCTGTAAAGGCTAATTCAGTTTTTCACAAAACACTTGTAAAACTGAGTCCAGTGTCCAAGACCCACAAAATGAGCCTGGTGACTAAAATGCCATCATAACTGGTATGTAGGGTGGCAAAAACTGAAAATAAGACCCAAGTAGCAAAAAAAAAAACAAAACAACAACAACAACATTATCTTTTAACTTGCAAAATATGAAATTTTTAACATTTTAATAATTTCTGACTCTTGAGTTTAGTTTTTTTGCTTGTATATCCAAGAATTATCCTACAGGGTTTTGGAATCAACCCCCCGGTAGTTATGTGCAGCATCCTCTATAACCGCATGACACTGTATGATGGGAGCCGTTGTGCTCTCACAAGTGTTATGAATGTTATGTAAAGTCCTGTTAAAGTCTCTCATTCTGCCAAGCAGGTCACTCAGACTGACTTCAGGTTCAATCCAGCGGGAGTCTAATCCTCCTCGGGGAGCTGGGTGGTCTTGTATTTGCATAAGCAGACAGGCCTTGGAGGGAATTACAAGCTGTTATTGGGGGCTTCAAGTGAGTGTCCTCCGTCTCGTCAGCTTAGCTCTAAGGGTTCGGAGCATGTGAGTGGAAGAGCGGGCCGGTATTAAAGAAGGATTATGAAATCTGAGAGGTCAAACAGGGCCTGACCCAGCGCTGTCATCACCCCGACCAAGAGCATGTAATTTAAATATGGCTCTGTTTTAGAGCCAGTTTTATAAATAGTAAGAGAGACACGAGCTGTGTCTGAACTATTAGTACATTCTACATACTTACTTATTTATGTAGTGAATACTGCATACTACTGTGGCGTACTACTCAGTGCGTAGAAGGTATTATACACCGTCGACTGTGTACGCTACACTTGGCAGACTCACATCTGGGCAGGAGAGACCCTCTGCGACACGAGAAGAATAAATTCCAAAATGTCGCTGCTTTTGCTTCGTCCAGTTCAGCCTTCACTCCTTGTTTATGCTAAATACGTATTTTATCATGAAAGTGTTAAAAAAAACCCATCTAAGACATCTGGGTAGCGTAGAGGTCTATTCCGTTGCCTACCAACACGGGGATCGTCAGTTCGAATCCCCGTGTTACCTCCGGCTTGGTCAGGCATCCCTACAAACACAATTGGCCGTGTCTGCGGGTGGGGAGCCAGATGTGGCTATGTGTCCTGGTCGCTGCACTAGCGCCTCCTCTGGCCGGTCGGGGCACCCATTCAGGGGGGAGGGGGGACTGGGGGGAATAGCATGATCCTCCCATGCGCTATGTCCCCCCCCGGGCGAAACTCCTCACTGTCAGGTGAAAAGAAGCGGCTGGTGACTCCACATGTATGGGAGGAGACATGTGGTAGTCTGTAGCCCTCGCCAGATCGGCAGAGGGTGGAGCAGCAACCGGGATGGCTCGGAAAATCGGGTAATTGGGCAAGTACAATTGGGGAGAAAAAGGGGGAAAACCTCCTGAAAAAAAAAATAAACAAACATCTAATTTGCCAGTATCAGCTGCAACTCTTCCCGTATTGTTGTCCGCCATATTGCTTTGGAAATGTTGCTCCCTAACGATGAAGGCGCCAAAATTATGGGACGGTTTTGATTGTTTAGTGACCATAAGCTCCATACCTGATACTTTCATCTATGTCAGTGGTACTCAGACTGGCAAACTCAGGAGCCACACTGACCCAATTCTTTAACCAAACCAACATCAGGCTACCATTAAACAGGCGAGTTACAAGATAAAGAACATGATCATGTACCGCACGCTGTACCAGTAGGCAACAGAAAATTATTAGCGTTACCATGGCAACATTAACAATTGATATATACGGCAACATCAAAAGCGGTTTATAATCATTGTCATGTATGGTTTCCACCAGCAGTTCAAATGCCTCTGCTGTCCCTTTAGTAGACTAGGCTGCAGACAGCCTGTCAGCCCAGGGCCCACTGATGCATCCATCCATTATCCAAACTGCTTATCCTCCTCTCAGGGTCGCCTGGAGCCCATCCCAGCCGTCAGTGGCGGGGAGACACCCCAAACAGGCCGCCAGGCCTCACGGGGGCGACACACAGTCACACCTAGGGACAATTTAGTCCGGCTGGTCCACCTGACCTACATGTCCTTGGACTGTGGGAGGAAACCGGAGCCCCCTGGAGGAAAGCCACGCGGACACGGGGAGGACATGCAAACTCCACACAGAGGACGACCCGGGACGACGCCCAAGGTTGGACTACCCCGGGGTTCGAACCCACGACCTTCTTGCTGTGAGGCCACCGTGCCAGGTCCACTGACGTAGCAAAGCCCAAAGCAACTGTAGTAACGTCCATAACCACAGAAATAGAAATCCATAACTGCGACTTTATATTCTCTCCCCCCCCAGGACGGAGAGAGGAGGGGGGGGGACACACACACAGAGTTCTCCAGGTGGGCGAACAGGCGAGAGGCAGGATAGAGGGGGGGGGGGACACAGGGAGGAGGAGGAGAAGGGTGGGAGAAACCGACTCATACTGTATAAAGCCCATTAGCCAGGGGATAAACACCGGCCTTACCCGGCCTACCCGGCGTGACTTGGCACGCTCGTGCAACACGACACTTCCGTAATCGGCCTCCGTGCTGCCCGGAAACGGGGTTCGGTTCGGTTCGACCTTTTTTTCCCCCGTTAGCTCGGTAGGCCACGTTACTTGACGTCGGGTGTTCTCGCCCAGCAGATAAAGCGACTCGTCTCTGGATGCCCCGCGGCCTGCCCTGCTCCGTATTCGCGTTTCCGTCGTTTATTTTTGCCGTTTAGCTTGGCGTTAGCCTCGCGTTAGCCTCGCGTTAGCTTGCCGCCGACACTGAGCGAGCGCGGGCGCAGAGCGACCGGAAGTCAGTTGGTCAGCAGGAAGGGGGAGGGGTCGGCAGCTTCTCATAGGTCAGCGGTTACTAATGGGGGAAATTAAATTTTAATGGGTTATCGCTACTAGAACATCTTTTGAAATACCGATCTTGAGATAATCACGAAAAATAAAAGCTGGAGACTACTTAACGAGCCGGAACACCGTCATCAAAGAGCCGCTCGCGAGCCGCCGTGCGGTAAGCATACAGTGTGGAGTTAGAAAACAACGAGACAGGAGACGTGAGAGTAGACGTAGTCGAGGTAGTTTACTAGCTCCAACTTAGCATGTCATACATCTGACAACGACACTGAACTGGCTGTGAACCGGAAGCGGAAGTGCATTATCTGACCCCTCGCCTCTTCCCTTAAAGGTACACCGTCCTCTTAGGTGAATGTCTCTCGATATATAGATGTGGGTCACCACAACACATACTTTTCACATGCGAACAACATTTTGCTCAACACCGGTGTGTACTATGAACGACTTGCACACATCTAGGGCGCTAATTACAGCCCACAGCTAAAGCTGTGCTGCTGCACTGTGTGGCATACACTGTGGACTGCGCACAGGGGTAATACTGCAGCACTGGGCCTGTTTGGGACTGCAAGCTGCCTTCGTTACCAAAACCACCAAAATCCTCCTTTTAGTGTCACACTGTCATTCAGTCAGACAGACAACAGAGAGACAGAAAGTCAGTCAGTCAGTCAGTCAGGTAGATAGTAATTTCAGACATTCACACTGTTGGTCATTGCAGACAGACAGACAGACAGACAGACAGTCAAGTCATTTCAGACAGACAGACAGACAGACAGACAGACAGACAGACAGTCATTCGGGGCAGGCAGTGTGGGGTGACTCATGCTCCATGCCGTTTGATGTAAAACAGAACAGTTGTTTCCAGCTGAGTCAAAGCCGCAGCGCTCATTAAGTTATTATGTGGTAATTAGTTGGAGTGTTAGTGGATAGGTAGCACAGGATCACAGCCGTGGTAGCTGTGGTGGTAGCTGCAGGAGTACTGCAGTCTGTATCCGTGGAAGGCGCTTATAAACGTGGTTCTTTTAACAATAGCTGCACGCTCGGGTCAGCTTGGTTAGCTGTTATCTGTGTGGGCTTGTTGGCTGGCTGTTTTGCTGCAGGTCATGTTCTGCCTGTTTCAGCGGTTGGCTGTAGTTCCTCGTCAGGTTCCAGCAGGACAAGCAGCCGCCGGGTCTGATGAGGAACCGCTGAGCACGTCCGAATCCTGGAAACCGACGTCCCATAGAAAAACACGAGCGAAGGATAAAGAGGAGCAGAGGAGACAAACCAGACTCCTCAAGAGACAAAATAGTTTCTCAAATAAAACACTTCCCAGTTCTCCTATCCTCTGTTCTCGGGAGAGGCCGTTAAAGATTAATAAAATGTTGGATTTAATTGAAACTGTTAGGTCAAGTGTTTTCATGCAACTGTGTCAAGTAACTTCTTAGCAACCGGATTTATTTGTGCTCAAGGTCTTAGCATTGACTTAATAGTTGCACGGAACCGGAACCAGTTGGCATATCGTTTTACTTTAACAAGCAAATCCAATGTTCAGTTTCTTTGAGTACAGTAGTGGTTTTTAAAACTTTAAGACGATTTAATCTTAGCTCTAAAACAGTCTGGACCATTCCACAGAGAAAGCAACAGTGCCTTACTGGATGCGGGGCTCTGTGACATTCAAGTCCTTAGCAACACAATGATGATTAAGCCTATCACCGCCGGGTAAACCTCTCTGTATTTCGCAGTACACCGGGGTTTTAAATCTGGTGTCTGGGGCGACATTCCCACGCTGGTGCACCGGAAGTGATGCGTGCATAACTGTAGTCCGCTGACTTCCTGTTTCTACTGCAGCGGTCATACCAGTTTCCTGTTTGTTGGCGTGTGCTATTGACAATGGCATATTTTTCGCGATGCCTGCGAGATTTACCATGGATAAATGTCCACGACATGCACACAACTGTCCACAAACGTTCACATGCACCTACCAGCAAACGGGTGAAAAGCTTCAAGTTGTACAGATCAAGTTACGCCCACGATGATGAGGAGGAGATACTCCTCCTCATCATCGTGGGCGTAACTTGAGGACGTAACCTGGTAGGTGCAACTGAAAGTTTGTCGACAATTCTGCGCATGTCATTGACATTTCTCCACGGTAAAAAAAAAATGTTTATACGCTCGCATGAGGTGGTTTTTCAGATGATTCAATATTCGCAAATGGCCTGGCAGCCTGTCCAGGGAGTCTCCCCACCTGCCGCCCAATGACTGCTGGGATAGGCTCCAGCATCCCCGCGACCCTGACAGCAGGATAAGCGGTTCGGATAATGGATGAAATCGAAAACTATTCCAAGTCAAGGTCGCCACGCCTAAAGGGGGACTGCCAATTGTTCCAACAGCTAGTCCGAAAAATGTCCCACTGAACCGAAAGCCCATTTGTCCGACAGCCCGTTATCCGGAAAACAAAGGCCCACCGCTCCGAAGGCCCTGAAAAAACACACTGTCTGAAAATACACACTCTCCCTGGAGTTGGTTTTTTATCCTTAATGTGAAAGCCACTTGAAATGAAATGAAAGCCACTTTATTCAACATTCTACTCTCACAACGAACTTTTTTAGGGAGTTGTTCCTTGTCCGATGCGAGGGTCTAAGGACAGGATGTTGTGTTGCTGTAAAGCCCCTTCAGGCAAATTTGTGATACTGGGCAATACAAGTAAAATTGACTTGACTTGACTCTACATTTAACCAGTCCTACTGTATAGGAGCAGGGGCCAGCTGCAGAGCCCGGAGACCAACTCCAGTTCTTCTTTCCATTGCCTTGCTCGGGGGCACAGACAGGAGTATTAACCCTAACACGCATGTCTTTTTGATGGTGGGAGGGAACCAGAGCACCCGGAGGAAACCCACGCAGACAACATGCAAACCCCACACAAAAAGGGCCTGGGATGGCCTGGGGTTCGCACCTGGGACCTTCTTGCTGTGAGGCAACAGTGCCAACCTCTGGACCACCATGCCGCCCTTAGTTTAATTTGACGTGCAAACGCGAAGATACCGTTTACTACTAATTCACATCAATAGGAGGCGTAATGTTAAAAGCACTTGTGAGAATGTCATCTCTACTTCACCAGAAATATCAACCTAACCTGGTGTAACCGGACTTAACCTCAACCTCTCCCTAACCCTAACTCTGACCACTAAAAGGAGGATGCGGGTGGCTTTGGCAGATAAAAAGGCAGCTGGCAGTCCATCGCTTACCTTATCCTAAGCTTAACCGATAGCTAAGCTGTTCGCTAGCTAACCCACAGGACCGAGGGGACATAGGGCTGACCCCTTGTGTTTCACATCGACTGTTTACATGCAGCTAATAACCTGATCAACTTGAGTAACTGAATTAAGGTGACAGTGTGGTTGAGGTGACTGCATGAGTTGGCAGTAATGCAGTATCTGTAATAATCCAAGTTTACGAGAATAACGGAACGGAAGTTACGTTGCATGCAGCCTCGCTTCCAGTGTTTACTTTTCAGAAAGTTTCTAAAAGTTTCTGTTTTTTCAACCCATCTAAAACCTTTAGGGTATAAATCTCCTTCATTTGACCAAGCATGAACATTATTTCAGTCCTCTGGAGAATGTGTCCGTTTTCTGCTGCTCACCAAGTTGTCCTTTGTCGGTTGTTTCTGGGTGTAACTTCTGGTGCTCGCATCGCAACCAGTTCTCTGAAAGAAGTCCGAGTACGAAACGCAGTAAATCCAATGACTGATGAAAAATCTCGCTCTGTTAAACACATTATGCTCGCATTAATTTAGACCTTAATCAGTTAAGATAGTTGGATTAAGGTGTTTTAAGGGCAGCTGCACTAATCACATTTTTTTTGCCTTAATTTCATTCAAATCCAAGTTTAATCTTGCAGGCGAACACACTGTATGACACTACACTGTGTTTGATTGGTACTTCTCATGACCCCTGCACCTTTTGGGAAATCCCTCATTGCAACATCCAGCTAACTCATCCAGCACCCAGCCCTCCTCCTGCGGTCGACTATGGGCGGGCTGGCATCAAAGCGGCGGCTGGGCCGGGATGTTCTTAGCAGGCGGGATGTGCTGCGCTGGGATGTGATGTGGTGTTATGATGTGCCGTGGCCCCAGGGGTTCATTTGTCACCAGCCTTAATGTGCCGGCTCCCGGTGAGTGCTGACGGTGGAGCGCCGCGGGGCCTGGAAGCCGACCAGCACGGGGCCGGCCCGGGCTGCAGCTGCACGCAGCACTATGAGGAGCTGATGGCAGGTAGAGCAGGTGCTGGGCCCCGAACCAGAGCTTTTATCAAGCCTTAATGATGCTGAGGTCATGATTGGCTGCCTGGAGAGCGGCACAGAATTTATGAACGGTTTCAGAGAAAACCTTTTAATCCCGGTGTGCGGCGGGTGCCAAGGGGCTTGAGGTGACGAGAGAAGGAAAGAAAGAAGGAGACAGAAAGAAAGAAAAAGAAGTGGAAAAAAAGACGTTGCTTAATTCGTCTCTCGCTATTGATTTAAGGAGATCAAACGTGAGACAGTGAATCAGGGGCTTTTCTTTCCCCGGGCTGATGTTTCCATTTTCACTTGCACACTGACAACAACTAATGAGACTTCAGGAGTTGATGCCCCCTGAGCCCCAACGGCTCACAAAATACGTGACGCATACGTGCGTATGAGTATGAAAAAAGTCTTTTGAAAGTGGTGAGGTTCAAACTAGGGGTCGTGACCTGCAGCCGGGTCGCAGTGGGGACAGTATCAATGACAAAAAAAAGAGGATTTTTTGTTTAATGTCGACCATGCCTTGTCTGTTTCATTTGATTATTAATCCCCGTGACTGAAAACTGAAACGGGAATTGTTGCATTGATGCACAATATGGAGAGGGTCGCTAAGTATCTTATATTATATGATTAAGGGGTCAGCACCTCGGAGTCTGAGGCCGTGGCAAAATGGTGGATTGCTCCTCCAGGTTGGGGGATGAGTTGTTGCCTCGAGTGAAGGAGTTCAAGCATCTCGGGGGGTCTTGTTCACGAGTGAGGGTAGGATGGAGCGGCAGACTGACAGGCGGGTTGGTGCAGCATCAGCAGTAATGCGGATGTTGTACCGGACCGTTGTGGTGAAGAGGGAGCTGAGCCGGAAGGCAAAGCTCTCAGTTCACCAGTCAGTCTTGGTTCCAACCCTCACCTATGCTCATGAGCTTTGGGTAGTGACCAAAAGGGTGAGATTCTTGGATACAAGCGGCTGACAATGAGTTTCCTCCGTAGGGTGTCTGGGCTCAGCCTTAGAGATAGGGTGAGGAGCTCAGACATCCGGAGGAGCTCGGAGTAGAGCCGCTGCTCCTTCACGTCGAAAGGAGCCAGCTGAGGTGGTTTGGACATCTGATCAGGATGCCTCCTGGCGCCTTCTTTGGAGGTTTTCTGGGCATGTCCAAC
>NC_079216.1:5310649-5319222 GCF_029633865.1 Lampris incognitus | reverse complement strand
TCTCTGGTTGGCCCGCCGCGTTAGGGCAGAAGTTATGCTTCTATATAATACGCTGGCAGGCCCAGTAAACCAGCCCCGATGGTGGTAGGGTAAGTGGATTGGGGTGTGTGTGTCTTTACGTGCAGGTGTACATTTACACGTGTGGAAGTGCACAGAGGAACACACGCTGTCTCGCCAGACACGCATGCAGAGAGCGCATGCAGGTCTCAGACAGGCGGACAGACACTGTCTCATCTCGCACCGGGGACCAGGCTTCCATGTCGTGTCTGGGCATATCAAGGTATGCGGTTAAACCCATCATAAAAAAAGAAAAATGGAAATGGATGAGTGGCAGCATACAAAAGCGATGGAAAGTGGGCAATGGATGCTCGCGCATTAACAAGAGCGGCAACGTCGCACACACCGGGGAGTTGTGTTGGAGGTGTGCTCGGCACGGAAACACAAGGGACTCCAACACTTCTGCTGAGTGGATTACTGTTTAATCGTCCAACAAGCTCTGAAGACTGTTGTCAAGTAAGACTAACCAAACACAGAACAAATAACTCCCAAGTTAAGAAGCGGGTGTCTTTCTACACAGACCGCAGAAACGAGCACAACTAACCCACCACAAATCTGCAAACGGAGGGACCTTGTTTTCCACTCATTCTTACTGCCTTTACATTTTATGTTTATCTATATTTCCGCTTCCGGTGTGGGAAGATGGCGGCGCGAATTCACGTTTTCGGCGGCCTCGCCCAGCACCGTCCATGCAGTGTCTTTGTCCACGTCCGCGTTTACGTTTTGTCTCGGTTTGCTGGCTGGGAGAGCTGGCGCTGGACCGGTTGGGAGAGCTGGCGCTGGACCGGCTGGGAGAGCTGGTGCTGGACCGGCTGGGAGAGCTGGCGCTGGACCGGCTGGGAGAGCTGGCGCTGGACCGGTTGGGAGAGCTGGCGCTGGACCGGCTGGGAGAGCTGGCGCTGGACCGGCTGGGAGAGCTGGCACTGGACCGGGTGGGAGAGCTGGCGCTGGACCGGCTGGGAGAGCCCGGTCTGCTGCGTCCTGTGGGCCCAGGGGCCACGGCCCTGCTGGGAGCTGCACCCGAGGAGGAAACACCGAGGGCGGTCTGACAGGACGTGGAAGCGGGGCAGGCTAAGCTAACTGCTAGCTAGCCATGCAGACCGGCAGTTCTGACAGTCATCCTGGCTGGCGTTCGCTCCCTTGGACAGTGATTTTTTTTATGTTTCAGTGTGGCTATTCGTGTTAGTTTAGATACTATATGTGTTAGTATGTGTGTTCCTGTAGTTTCTGGATGTGTGTTTTCGTCTTTGTGTTGCACGGCTGCGGGCTGGGGGAAGCGATATTTCGTATGAAACGAAAGGACAAATGAAGCGCTCCTGATTCCTGACATACCCTCTCGTAGAAAATGACCAACATGACCAAACAGTGACCCCCACCAGGTCTTTCATGAATTCAGGGGGAGCCACCTCAACAACAGAAGTGGCTCCCCCCCCCACCCCCTCGCCCCCATGTGAAAACCAGTGCCATTTTTTCCTCCTTTGTGTTAAATGTTTACTCCGGTGGCCATAGCGGTGTGAAATCTGAGGTGCAATGAGCCAAGACTGCCCCATGCTTTCAGCACATTCCTCCCCCTACCTTGGCTGACGAATGCAAGGCACGTAGGCAATGCCGGTTCTGCAGAACCGCACCTCCGGGTTCGGAGTGGCTGCCGCGTATCCGTCTGACACCCGTGCGTGCCGTGGGACAAGAAAACAAAACAAAGCAGTGTGTCCTAAACAAGAGGGCTGAATTCCCATATGTGTCTGAAGAGCACTGCATCTGTCTGGAATGCTGAAAGGAGGAGGGCACATATTGAACACAGCTCATGTCTGTCTGGGCAGATGGCAATCACATAAGGCAGGCCTATTTTAGCAGCTGGGTGGCAAGCGGGGATCGGCTGGTTTAGTCTGAAACGTGACTGTGAAAAGAAAGTGAGAGTTCTGCCGCTCATCGGTCTAACCTAGCCGAGCCTCATCCCATTCATTTGGGGGGGGGGGGGGTTGGTGAAGAGGAGGGCAAACAGAGCAGAACAGGGCAGATGAAGGCGGCAGATACAATTCCGGTTACATCATCTTTACACGAGCACTCGGGTGGCGTGGCAGTCTTTATCTGCCCCGGGTTGTCTGATCGGCATTGGTCTGTCCCATTCGCCCATGACTCAGACTTTCTGTTTACCCTGACGTGGACTCATCCATCCACCGTGTGTCTGTATCCACCTTCCTTAAGCCTCCATCCAACCATCTGCACCGGGGGCAGAAGAGGAGCGGGAGGGGGGGGGGGTGGCTTCCGGCCATGGGGTTGGCCCCAGACGATGGGAATGTGCTGCGCCCGCACCTCGCCAAACCGTGACACCTTTTCCTGTGGTGTAGTGGAGCTGGTCCCTCTCTGAGAGCTTGCAGCTGGAACATGGGAGAGTAAATATAGCCTTCCTTTTCCCAGCCACACTTTCTGTGCAACAGACTCAAACGGGAGAGTATCTGAAAGTACTGGTTCATGATTTCAAATATGTTTATGTGAAGGAATGAGATTGGCAGAGGTGGCCCTCTAGGACGTTTCACAGCGTGCCGGAAGCGATCAGACCTGTGGTGCCCGACCGTGTTTCGGACACATACACGTGTATAGGTTTTCAATCCAAACAAACACTTCAACAACACGATTTCACAAATCACCTTGAGAAACCTTCAATTGACAGTTAACTGGATTTGCACACGTCTTCCATAGTTATTTCCACAGGACTCTTGCCCAATGGAAACAACTAGGGCTGACGTGTGCAAATCCTTCAGAAGGATTTATCCACGCAAGGCTCCTGCTCCAGACAGTATCCTGGGTCGAGTTCTCAAGGCGTGCGCGGACCAGCTGGCACATGTGTTCACAGACATCTTCAACCGCTTCCTGCTCCAGTCTACAAGACTGTCCACGTCCCGAAGAAGACAAAGGTGCCCTGCCTACCACCCAGTCATACTCACACCAGTCATGAGGAAGTGCGTCAAGTGGCAAGTCAAAACCCACATCCCATCTGCTGCCTGGCACCATGGACCTACTACAGCTTGGCTACAGGGCCAACAGATCACCTGGTGACGCCATCGCCCTCACCCTCCACACTGCCCTCTCCCACCCTGAACAGCGGAGGGCATATGTGAGAATGCTGTTCGTCGACTACAGCTCAGCATTCAACGCCAATGTGCCCTCTAAGTTTGTCGCTAAGCTCAGAGACCTAGGACTCAAACCCGCCCTGTGCAGCTAGATCCTGGACTTCCTGATGAGCAGACCACAAGCAGTGAGGATGGGCACCACCTCCTCCTCCACACTGACTCTTAGCATTGGTGCCCCTCAGGGCTGTGTGCTTAGCCCTCTCCTATACTCCCCCTTTCATGCAGGACCGCGTGGCCCCACACAGCTCCAACACCACTGTTAAGTTTGCTGATGACACCACCGTCATTGGCTTGATCGCAGACAATGATGAGATGAGTCCACAGAGATGAGACGAGGTGAGGTGAAAGCCTTGACCACATGATACCACCGCAACAACCTCCATCTCAATGTTAGTGGATTACAGGTAGCTGCGGGGGGAAGACATACCCCCATCCAGCGAGACAGCGGTGGAGAGAGTCAACAGCGTTCCTCGGGCTGTACATCAGTGAGGACCTGACCTGATCACCCCACACTGACATTGTCGTCAAGGCGGAGACACGACGACTCTTCTTTCCCCACAGGTTGAGGAAGTTGGGCACGAACTCCAGGAAACTCTGCAACTTCTACAGATGCACCATCGACAGTATCCTGACCGGCTGCATCACTGCCTGGTATGGCCTTGACCGCAAGGCTCTACAGAAGTTGGTGAAAACAGCGCAGCACATCACCAGGACTGAGCGACCAGCCAAGCCGAACCTCTACTCCCAGAGGTGCAGGGAAGAAAGCCCAGTGGATAGTCGGGGACCGCAGCCACCCCAGCCACAAACGGTTCACTCTGTTACTGTCTGGCAAACAGTACCGGAGCATCCAGGCCGAACCAAGAGACTTAAGGACAGCTTTTACCCACAAACCATAAGACTCCTGAACACACAGACTCTAGACCCTGACTGTCACACTGTGTGCGTGCATGCAGAGGATGCGTGCACACACACATCTCTCTCTCTCTCTCTCTCTCTCTCTCTCTCTCTCTCTCTCTCTCTCTCTCTCTCTCTCTGTCTGTCTCTACCTCGCTCTTTCTCTGCTTCTCTCTCGTGCTCTCTCGCAAAATCCATATGCTTCACTTTATTTTGCATTATTCCCTTTCTGCCATGCCACTCCTGCACTGTGTTCAGATACATTTAACATATTTATTACAACTACATACCTCTGTGTATACCATTACATTTCCCTATCAACCATTAATTTTAGAGTTAATGTGTGACTTCAGTTTAGTTTGAATTTATGTTTATTCTTCTCCAGTCTGTATACACTGTGAATTTTTAGCTTACTTTTAGTGTACTTTTGGCTGCCCCCGTTAGGGGTCGCCACAGCAGATCATCAGTTTCCATCTCTTCCTGTCCTCTGCATCTTCCTCTGTCACACCAGCCACCTGCATGTCCTCCCTCACCACATCCATACACCTCCTCTTTGGCCTTCCTCTTCTCCTCTTCCCTGGCAGCTCCATATTCAGCATCCTTCTCCCAGTATACCCAGCATCTCTCCTCCACACATGTCCACACCATCTCCATCTTGTCTCTCTTGCTTTGTCTCCAAACCGTCCAACTTGAGCTGTCCCTCTAATATACTCGTTCCTAATCCTGTCCTTCTTCATCACTCCCAATGAAAATCTTATCATCTTCAACTCTGCCACCTCCAGCTCCTCCTCCTGTCTTTTCATCAGTGCCACTGTCTCCAAACCATACAACATAGCTGGTCTCACTACCATCTTGTAAACCTTCCCTTTAACTCTTGCTGGTACCCTTCTGTCACAAATCACTCCTGACACTCTTCTCCACCCACTCCACCCTGCCTGCACTCTCCTCTTCACCTCTCTTCTGCACTCCCCGTTACTTTGGACAGTTGACCCCAAGTATTTAAACTCATACACCTTCGTCACCTCTACTCCTTGCATCCTGACCAGTCCACTGTCCTCCCTCTCATTCACACATAGGTATTCTGTCTTGCTCCTACTGACTTTCATCCCTCTTCTCTCCAGTGCATACCTCCACCTCTCCAGGCTCTCCTCCACCTGCTCCCTACTCTCACTACAGATCACAATGTCAGCTGAGAACATCATCGTCCACGGAGACTCCTGCCTGATCTCGTCCGTCAACCTGTCCATCACCATTACAAACAAGAAAGGGCTCAGAGCCGATCCTTGATGTAATCCCACCTCCACCTTTAACCCATCTGTCATTCCAACCGCACACCTCACCACCGCCTTTATTCTTGAAAATCGGTACCAGTATGCTTCTGCTCCACACCTCGGGCATCCTCTCACTTTCACTTTCACTTTCGTAGCCTAGTGCTGCTTACTTGGGCTCTATGGCGGCCAGAGTCCTACCGACACTTTAGTTATGAGATCGTCTGAGCAACATCCTCTCAAAAGTTAAATACTTCAAGGCGGGGATCCTATAAAAAAAAGCAACACTTAGATCTTATAAACTTATTTTTGTTAATTTTTAGATTTTTTTTGAGTTGTAACATGGTCATTTGTTATGTCGTATGCTTTGGCTTTTTTGAGGTTGAACTGATGCCTAAGCATTTCATTGCTGTACTGTGCACATGACAAATAAAACAACTTGAAACTTGAACTCGTGAGATCTGCTGTTGACGGAAGGTATTTAAAAGAAACACCCTCGTGTCTGTGGCAGCTTATTTAACCCCACACGAGTCGTCTCGATGTGGAGAACCGGACCTATCCGGTAAACCAAGGATACATCTACACCGCACGTCTTGATGGCTAGTTCTGATTTTATGCCTATATATACAGTTTCGGATCGCCTGTTTACACCCTGCTTTTAAAAGTGACCCATATCTGATTCCTGCGCTTACAACTTGAAGCAACTTGCGTGCGTCAGCCCACAGCAGAGTCTGGTCACCAATGAGGAATTAAAAAACCAAACGTCAATCAAAACGGACAAGAGCGTGAGCGTGCCACCGTTTGAATGATCTACAATCCGCAATGACCTGAAAAATACGATGTGTGTGGCTGCATGAGAGTCACACTGACCGATATCAGATTCACATCTGATTTATATCCACATAGGAATGCGATCAAAATCAGACCTGAAAATACCCGATTCCATGCGCTGTTTTCCTGGTTGTATGGTCATAATGCAGATCCAATCTGGGCCAGTTGGGAGTAAAAAAAAATGAGAATTGGGTCACTTGCAGTAGGCGGTGTAAACGTAGCCCAATATAATTACATTCGCTTCTATGAATTACTTACAAGCCACCTGACCCTAGTCTGGCTTGGGCAGGATCTCTACCACATGTACCCAGTTTGTTTGCCTGGTGAGAATAAAACCCACTCAGAAAGTAACGGGAAAATCCATTAACATGCTTTTCTAGTGTGACACAGAGCTACGAATCCTTCTAACTACAACCTGCACATTCACATTTAAACAGACGGCCTCCAGTCTGCCTTCCAGCCTCTCCGTGTTCACACACACATGAGAAATCTGAACATCAGTAGTTTTCAGTTTATGCCAATATTTCTGTCCGCTACTACTACTTTTGACTGCTCCCGTCAGGGGTTGGCACAGCGGATCATCCGTTTCCATTTCTTCCTGTCCTCTGCATCTTCGTAACGCCAGCCACCTGCATGTCCTCCCTCACCACATCCATAAACCTCCTCTTTGGCCTTCCTCTTCTCCTCCTCCCTGGCAGCTCCATAGTCAACATCCTTCTCCCAATATACCCAACATCTCTCCTCCACACATGTCCAAACCATCTCAATCTCACATCTCTTGCATTGTCTCCAAACTGTCCACCCTGAGTTGTCCCTATAATGTACTTGTTCCTAACCCTGTCCTTCTTCATCACTCCCAGTGAAAATCTTAGCATCTTCAACTCTGCCACCTCCAGCTCCACCTCCTGTCTTTTCATCAGTACCACTGTCTCCAAACCATACAACATAGCTGGTCTCACTACCATCTTGTAAACCTTCCCTTTAACTCTTGCTGGTCCCCTTCTGTCACACATCACTCCTGACACTCTTCTACACCCACTCCACCCTGCCTGCACTCTCTTCTTCACCTCTCTTCTGCACTCCCTGTTACTTTGGACAGTTGACCCCAAGTATTTAAACTCATAGGCCTTCGTCACCTCCACTCCTTGCATCCTCACCATTCCACTGTCCTCCCTCTCATTCACACGTATTCCCTCTTGCTCCTACTGACTTTCATTCCTCTTCTCTCCAGTGCATACCTCCACCTCTCCAGGCTCTCCTCCACCTGCTCCCTACTCTCACTACAGATCACAATGTCATCCGTGAACATCATAGTCCATGGAGACTCCTGCCTGATCTTGTCCGTCAACCTGTCCATCACCATTTCAAACAAGAAGGGCTCAGAGCCGATCCTTGATGTAATCCCACCTCCACCTTGAACCCATCTGTCATTCCAACCACACACCTCACCACTGTCACACTTCCCTCATACATATCCTGCACCACTCCTACATACTTCTCTGCAACTCCTGACTTCCTCATCCAATACCACACCTCCTCTCTCGGCACCATGTCATATGCTTTCTCTAAATCTACAAAGACACAATGTAACTCCTTCTGACCTTCTCTATACTTCTCCATCAACATTCTCAAAGCAAACATCACATCTGTGATGCTCTTTCATGGCAGGAAACCATACTGCTGCTGCTGATCATCACCTCTCCTCTTAACCTAGCTTCTATTACTCTTTCCCATACCTTCATGCTGTGGCTGATCAACTTTATACCTCTGTAGCTGCTACAGTTCTGCACATTGCCCTTGTTCTTGAAAATCGGTACCAGTACACTTCTTCTCCACTCCTCAGGCATCCTCTCACTTTCCAAGATTGTGTTAAACAATCTAGTTAAAAACCCCACTGCCATCTCTCCTAAACATCTCCATGCCTCCACAGCATGTTATCTGGACCAACCGCCTTCATCCTCTTCATAGCTACTCTCACTTCCTCCTTGCTAATCCACTGCACTTCCTGATTCACTATCCCTACATCATCCAACCTTCTCTCTCTCTTTTTCTTCATTCATCAGCCCCTCAAAGTATTCCTTCCACCTTCTCAACACACTCTCCTCACTTGTCAGCACATTTCCATCTCTGTCCTTCATCGCCCTTACCTGCAGCACATCCTTCCCAGCTCGTCCCTCTTTCTACCCAATCAGTACAAGTCCTTTTCTCCTTCCTTAGTGTCTAACCTGTCATACAACTTACCATATGCCTTTGCCTTCGCCACCTCTCTCTTTCATCTACCTCACATCTCCTTGTACTTCTGTCTACTTTCTTCATCTCTCTGACTATCCCACTTCTTCTTTGCCAGCCTCTTCCTCTGTATACTTTGCTGTACTTCCTCATTCCACCACCA
>NC_079216.1:5228149-5308149 GCF_029633865.1 Lampris incognitus | reverse complement strand
GGTACTGAATAAGCAGGGTGTGAGATTAACCAACAGGCCTCTCTGTTTGCAGGAGACACTGGAAACACGTCTGCCCATTCAGTTTAATTGTTTGTAGCGACCACATTCGTTCTGTTAGCTCAGGGAAAAGGAGCCAACAGAGCGCCAAGGAGAGAGGGGCGGGTGGCGGGGGAGGAATCCCTCTCCATGATACGACAGTTTTATTGGGATTGATCATGTTTGAGTTGTGCGGTGGAACCTCCAGAGAGGTATCACTGATTCACGTCTGGCAGCGCGGCACACGTTGCTTCATCTTGCCAGCTCTGGTGGAGCAACGAGCCCCCATTATGATCGGATGCCATTGTATACACAGCATTAAACAATGATCCTGTGCAACGAGAGAAAGACAAGCGTCTCCCGACCACACAGCAGATATCACACTGACACAAGGGGTCTACAGGAAATAGACCGCTTACAGCGACAAAAAGTCATTCCCTTCACCAAAATGAGAGCTCGCAGTAACATATATCTGTCAAGACATCTGTTAGAAGAATATCTTTTCAACTACAATCACGTCAGCCTCCAACATGTCCCGCGCCCAAATGCAATTTAGAAATTTGTTTATTTTACAGAGGATCAGACACGGGTTTACAGCGAGCACACCTTCCAGCGTAGAAAGTGTAAATCAATAGTCGAGGGATTTGGTGAAGTACACAATGGCTCCTGGCACAGACGGTGGCCATATCCTGGGCCGGGGCGAGCGGGAAAGGGTGCCAGTTCACACTGAAACATAAGCAAATGCTCAATGAGCGAGGTGGCTTCCAGGAAAAACTGGAGCCCGGTGGAGCTAGCTGCTAATCTGAGCGCCGAGTCAAAACAAAACAGGGTGGAGGAGGAGGAGGCCACCCGGGCAGGACGGGGCAAATGCATCGGACACATTTGGGCGATACCAAATCACCAGCGGGCGAAAAGGCCTGGGAACCACGGCCACAGCGGAGCGGATGTATCCTGCATCCTGCCGCTGACGGTGCGTTCACATGCCAGCAGAGCGAGGCCGGCAAAGCCTCACTTCTCATTAATTTCTTACGGGAGAGGGCAAAGGTCCTGCACACAGGGATCTGGGATTGACAGCAGAGCAGAGCAGATTATGAGAATTTGAAAAAATTGATAATTTCTCTACTTTATGCAAATAAAAGGTGAATTTCACGGGGCAGCAGCCAACCAAACCCAAACCAAACAGAAATCAGAACCAGAAACACTTTGTCATTTTATTTCATGCACTTGCGCACATGAAATGAAATGAAACGAAACATCGTTTCCCCCAGTCCACAGCAGTGCAACACAAGACTAAAATATCCAAACTACAGCAACACACATATCCAAACTAACACATATATCTAAACTAAAAAAAAACAAATTCAGGATGACTGTCGGAACTGCCGGTCTGCATGGGCTAGCAGTTAGCTTAGCCTGCCCTGCTACCACATCCTGTCAGACCGCCCTCTGTGTTTCCGCTTTGGGCGCCCTTCTGGTCAGGGCCGTGGTCCCTGGGCCCACAGGACGCTGCAGACCAAGCTCCCTAAGCCGATCCAATGCCAGCTCTCCCAGCCAGACACCTTCGACACACCTCCCTCCACTCCACACGACGACACCAAAAACAGAGTCAAGGCTAGGCGAGGCCGCCACCAGACCGCCCTCGGTGTTATCGGAACTGCCGGTCTGCATGGGCTAGCAGTTAGCTTAGCCTGCCCCGCTTCCGCGTCCTGTCAGACTGTCCTCGGCGTCACTTCTTCGGGCACAGCTCCAGGCAGGGCCATGGTCCCTGGGCCCACAGGATGCAGCAGACCAAGCCAATCCAGTGCCGATCCAGCCGATCCAGTGCCAGCTCTCCCAGCCATCAAATGAATACAAACTTAGACACAGACATGAACAAAGACACTGCATGGACGGTACTGGGTGAGGCCGCCACAAACGTGAATTTGCACAGCCATCTTCCCACGCCGGAGCGGCGGTAATAGTGAAATAGGGTGAGTGTGCTCAAAACTTTGAATCTTGTGAACAAATGTTTAAACCAGGCATTGTAGACCTGAAATGAAGCAAGATTCAGCAACTACATGGTCGATTCTGGACCTTTCATGTGAAATGACATTGGTTACAGTCATGGCTGCCATGTTTGATCCCTTGAAACTAGGAACAAAAACCAATGACAGACTAGTGAGTGGTCAGGCGAACAACAGCCGGTGGAGAGAGTGGCTGGCTCAGCTGGCATGTAAATAAATGTATCATCCACTATTATCCAACCCATGTATCCTGCTCTCAGGGTGGCGAGGATGCTGGAGCCTATCACAGATCATATCCATTTACACGTGAAGTTTGCAAGCACGGTGATGCTCTGTATTCATTTGAAAGAGAGCATGCACAGGCATTTTGCAGGGAATTATGGGAAGGTTGAGCGTCCGAAAATTGTTAACACAGCGACAAAGATTTGTCCCCAGTTAATCAGAATCTTGATAGTTAGGCTGTCATTGCTACTAGATGCTCGAGAGAGGAGTGTGTATCAACGTGTGGCTTACAGGAACTGAATTACTTACATGTGGGAAAATAATTCATTGCCATAAAATGCCATAATTTCATGAAATCTCAAATGGCCCTTTAGCGTTACAGAGTATCAGTTTGTTGTGTACTACTATTACTACTAGAACTACTACTAGTACTAGTACTTTCGGCTGCTCCCGTTAGGGGGCGCCACAGTGGATCATCCGTTTCCATCTCTTCCTGTCCTCTGCATCTTCCTCTGTCACACCAGCCACCTGCATGTCCTCTCTCACCACATCCATAAACCTCCTCTTTGGCCTTCCTCTTCTCCTCTTCCCTGGCAGCTCCATATTAAGCATCCTTCTCCCAGTATACCCAGCATCTCTCCTCCACACATGTCCACACCATCTCAATCTTGTCTCTCTTGCTTTGTCTTTGTCCATCTGCTGTGTTGTTTACTATTGATATATGCTGCTGGTCATCCCATTTTTTTTGTTTTTTGGCTCCCCCCCTCCCCAATTGTACTTGGCCAATTACCCCACTCTTCCAAGCCATCCCGGTCACTGCTCCACCCCCTCTGCCAATCCAGGGAGGGCTGCAGACTACCACATGCCTCCTCTGATACATGTGGAGTCACCAGCCGCTTCTTTTCACCTGACAGTGAGGAGTTTCACCAGGGGGATGTAGCACGTGGGAGGATCACGCTATTCCCCCCAGTTCCCCCTCCCTCGAACAGGCGCCCCGACTGACCAGAGGAGGCGCTAGTGCAGCGACCAGGAAACATACCCACATCCGGCTTCCCACCTGCAGACATGGCCAGTTGTGTCTAAGAAAAGCCCAACCAAACCGAAGGTAACATGGGGATTCGAACTGGAGATCCCTATGTTGGTAGGCAACGGAATAGACCGCTATGCTACCCGGACGCCCTTTTGGACATTCACTCTTAGGCCCCAAACCAGGAATTGGTAGAGAAAAACCATTTTTTTAAGTAGCTATTCATATTCTGGCAGAGCAAAATTGCATAAAATTGGATGGTGTGACATGGCTAAAATGTTAGCTTCCTCCATTATGTACTCCACCTGGCGACCACCCCATCAGAGGACAACACGGTCGAAGCAGTTTTTCTATTGGTCAAAGACCCAAATTCCCGTGTCAGAGTTCACCAGAGATGAACTCTGCACACAGGCATCATATGACTTTGTGAATCCACTGATCACAACAACTTCCATGAAATGGTTGATTTCTGTGTAAATATTACTGTCATAAACACTGGCGTGGCCGGGGCCTTAACACTGCACCCATTAGCCATCAATAAATGAGCGTCGAACTCCACATCACACCCTGAACACGAGATCTAAGACAAAGAGAAAAAAATTCACTTTTTCACCAAGTGCCACAGCTGAACGTTTCACAACTGGTTGACAGGCAATAACTCAATATCAACCGCGTCTAAACTGGCACCAGAATACCCAGATCACTGGAAAACTGAAGGAAAACAGATGTTATTAATGGTTTCCCTGCCAAACAGGACATGGTTTTCAGAGGATATGTAACCCGCATTGTATTGTGTAAGGATTTGTGTTACCTCCACTCATCAGTTAAATACCGTCACTAAGCGGGCAGAGCACGTCCCTCACATTGCCAGCGTTTTTTTTCAGTTCCCGTCAGCCACAGCTATTCAAAACATCATACTGACACTGTGGGATTTAAGTAAAATAACATACGTTTGTCACTTTGCTCCCAATTGATGCTTTGTGTGTATTGGATGTCTCACTCATAACAGCAACCACGGTTGTCATTCAAACACTGTAATAAACACCGCCCCCCCCAGTGTAAAAAGCCATACCACCTTCTCAAAGCTGTATCCTGTAAGCCATCCCATGACAATACACTTTAGCAAACCTTTAACATGCCTCATAATGCACCAACTATGTACTTAGGTATGTACTTAGAGAATGAGGTCTTAAAACAAACAAACTGTATTTGTATGTTGCATTCCCTACATACATAAAAGGGCCATGCAATACACAACCCCCCCCCCAAAAAAAGGCATGGGTATTAATCTTAAACATAAAATAAGCAAACACTTGTGTGCAGAGAGTTAATATATACGGTGAGGCGGAACGTTAATATATACATGGAAACCAGAAACAGTATGTGGGCCGGATGACGTGTCGGGTGTGGGACGGGTCCGGGTTCTCTTCCCAGTTGGCCATGCCCGGAAAACCTCCAAAGAAAGGCACCCAGGAGGCATCCTGATCAGATGCCCAAACCAGATCAACTGGCTCCTTTGCTCCTGCGAAGGAGCAGCGGCTCTACTCCGAGCTCCCTCTGGATGTCCGAGCTCCTCACCCTATCTCTAAGACTGAGCCTGAAATGAGTTTCCTCCGTAGGGTAGACACCCTACGGGGGAAACTCATTTCAGCTGCTTGCATCCGCGATCTCACCCTTTCAGTCACTATCCAAAGCTCATGACCATAGGTGAGGGTTGGAAGGAAGATTGACTGGTAAATTGAGAGCTTTGCCTTCCGGCTCAGCTCCCTCTTCACCTCGGATCCTAGAAGAACAATGCGGATTCCGTCCTAGCCGTGGCACAACGGACTAACTCTTTACCCTTGCGGAAGTGGTGAGTGGGGCGTGGGAGTTTGACAACGGTATCAATGTACACGTCAAAGTCGCCTACTTTGAAACATTCCTCTGGACTTGTGAGGTGCTGATCCTCACAGAGCTCATCAAAATGTTGCTTTGTGCGTTGTGTACATTTTTGAGTAAAATGACAGTTAATACCCCAAGAAGTTGCAAGTCCCAATGCTATGATTTTGGTGGGTTCAAACTCATCCCTTAGCTGTGATAGCGTGTTGCATGCAGTGCCCAGTAGGTCTGCTGCATGGAAGAGGTCCATAGTTCTGCAATAACTTGGATACTATCAAAGAAGGTTGAATCAGTTCATCTGGATGCAACGTTTATTGACAGATACGTTTCATCACTCAACTAAGTGACATCTTCAGCCTGATTTGAAGACTGAAGAGGTCACTTAATTGAGTGATGAAACGTAAACACATGAAACAAAAGACAAAAACACATCCAAACTACAAGAAACACATATCCAAACTACCAAAAAACTACAAAAACACATGGTAACACTTTATTTTAGGGGGTCGGAAATTTCCTTGTAATTTCCTAGTAATAAGGTGGTAATTATCACGCAGGAATAAGGTTGAAATTACCTTGTAATTTCCTAGTAATAAGGTGGTAGTTTTTACAGGTAATTTTACAGCTAACCCTAAGCCTAACCCAAATTACAAGGTAATTTCAACCTTATTTCTAAGAAATTACGTGACAATTACCACCTTCTTACTAGGAAATTACTAGGTAACCTCTGACCCCCTCCGACCCCCTAAAATAAAGTGTAACCAAACACATATATACAAGATATCAAACAAACAAACAAAATCTCTGTCCAAGAGAGCAAACGCCAAGATGACTGTCGGTACTGCCGGTCTTAATGGGTTAGCAGTTAGCTTAGCCTGCCCCGCTTTCACGTCCTATCAGACCGCCCTCGGTTTTTTTTTTTCCTTGGACGCAGCTCCAGGCAGGGCCATGGTCTCTGGGTCCACCGGACACAGCAGGCCAGGATCCCTGGTAGACACCTTCGACACACCTCCACACACTCCACGCGATGACACCAAAAACACAGTCAATGCTAGGCGAGGCCGCCGCCAGACCGCCCTCGGTGTTATCGGAACTGCTGGTGTGCATGGGCTAGCAGTTAGCTTAGCCTGCCCCGCTTCCGCATCCTGTCAGACCGCCCCCGGTGTTTCCTGTTCGGGCGCAGCTCCAGGCAGGGCCGTGGTCCCTGGGCCCACAGGACGCAGCAGACCAAGCTCTCCCAGCCGATCCAGTGCCTGCTCTCCCTGCCATCAAACCAAGACACAAACTTAGACGCAGATGTGGACAAAGCATAAACGGTACTGGGTGAGGCCGCCACTTTCCCACACCGGTACTGGGCGAGGCCGCTGCAAACGTGAATTCGTGCCACCATCCTCCCACACCGGAAGCGGAAGGTGGTGGCTTATCCTGCTTGCGTTACATATTGCGAGTGACGTAGCGTCTCTTCCTCCTCTTCCTCCAGTGTTGCAAAATGCTCACTGAAGCTGCAGAAGGACAGTCTCGTGTGGAAACCAAGCTTATTACGGATGTTCATAAGTCATTCGGTGACATACTCCCTCAGCTTAAAGTCCAAAGATGTCGGGGTGATTCCTTTCCAAGGAGAAATGGGCAATTATGTCGTGGGCGAAACGTTCTCTCACACTACCGTAACTCATATCGACAGCAAAACAATAACGATGTGGTCGCCTCGCAAACAAGTAGCAAACAGAAATATGGGCTTCCCCCTTTACTTTTTTGTCTGCAGAAAAGCCTGTTTATCCTAAACATGTCAAATGCTTCGCCGTCGGCAGCTCAACACAACACATATCCCGACATATTTCACACACACTCACAGTCACACAACCTCGCACGAACACTGAGAGGTTCCCACGGATGAAATTAATTCAGTCAGAAACATCTGGTGCAAGATGACACTGACTTATTGTCTTGATAAACTTCAGCATTGGAAAAATGTTAAAGCACTGAACCCAGCACACACACACACACACACACACACACACACACACACACACACACACACACACACACACAAACTTGTATCTATACCAAACACCGCTGGCCAACCAAAGAGGAAATGCAGAGCACCACACGAGAAAAATAATCCCGTAAACAGGAAGTGTGGGCGCAGGAACGCCATACTGCATTCTGCTGTCTCAGCTCCCAGCCTGGTGTGCGTTGGGCCAAACGCTCCCCGGTGCAACACCGTCTATTTCTGGGAAAGGCCTGAGAAGGCAGCCAGCGGCCTATCGCCACCGCTCGCGTTTCAGCGGCCGGTGTCGGGTGGGGGAGCAGAATAAAAGAGTGGACTGTACAGCGTAGGACGCCCGGACAACCCCGGCCACCTTATGAGTGACAGCAAATATGTAAATTCCATCGCTGTGACTCTCTTTTATGAAGCCGTGGAGGAGCTGCTTCCCATGGCATTGTCTGCAGATGTCTGGCCCGGTGCTGCAGACGCGGGGGGGGGGGGGCAGGGGGGGGGTCTTTGTGGGCAATAAGCTGGAGATCTGCCAGCTCTGGCTTCCCTTCATTATCTGTGCTTTGTGTTTCATTGATGGCCACATGTGTATAATGAATAGGCCACTCTTTTCCATTAAAATAATACCCTCATCAAGTGGGCTTCTGTCAGCATTGTGGTGTGTGTGTGTGTGTGTGTGTGTGTGTGTGTGTGTGTGTGTGTGTGTGTCCAACCCAGCCCTCATGACAGCTCACACAGCGCCGGCCAGAGAGCTGGAATTTTAATTGTTTTGGAGGAATCAGTGAGTTGCCCTTCCTCTTTCAGACAGACGGGCACGGAGAAGCCTCTCCTGAAGAATGATGAGGAGGAGGAGAGAGGAAGAACGACGAGGAGGAGAGAGGGAGAATGATGAGGAGAGAGGAAGAACAATGAGGAGAGACGAAGAATGATGAGGAGCGAGGAAGAACAAGGAGAGAGGAAGAACGATGAGGATGAGAGAGGAAGAACGATGAAGAAAGAGAACAATGAGGATAGATGAAGAATGATGAGGAGCGAGGAAGAACGATGAGAAGAGAGGAAGAATGAGGAGGAGGAGCGAGGAAGAACGATGAGGAGAGAGGGAGAATGATGAGGAGAGAGGAAGAACACTGAGGAGGAGAGAGGGAGAATGATGAGGAGGAGAGAGGAAGAACGATGAGGAGGAGAGAGGGGATTCAGGAATTGTTGTAAATTAATGTTTGACGAACCGCAACTTTGGGTAACGTCGCCTTGTCGAAAAGCACGGATGACAAAGGGCTGGGAAGAGGGCGTGGACTTGAAAGGAGAGGTTAGCAAGGGGAGGAGGAGGAAGAGGAGGAGGAGGAGGACGGAGGCCACTTGTGAAGTTTAGCCCATAAAGGGAAAGGATGCATCCTCCTGAGTCTCAGGGAGATTAGATGTTTCTTTGAGTGACAAAACACCTTATTAGCCTCTCCCTGCGAGCCGGGGGGATTGACCTTTGACTTCTGACCCCCGACACCGCTGGGCTCTGCTCCCACTGGGAGTCACGGGCCCAAGCCCTTTCACAACGACCGATGGTTTTACTGAAGAAAGAAACAGAAAACACAAGAAAGACAAACCTGTTGGCAAATCCCCAGATTAGTCCAGCGTGTGTGTGTGTGTGTGTGTGTGTGTGTGTGTGTGTGAGTGTGTGTGTATGTGTAGGACAGCTTTACAGAAGGAAAGAGGGCTGCAACAGAGAGTTCAGTCACATTGCCCCTGGTAATCCACTCTGCATCCTTTCATAAAATGTGGTGTGTATGTGTGTGTGCGTGTGTGTGTATGTGTGTATATGTGTGTGTGTGTGAGTGTATGTGCATGTGCATGTGTATGTGCATGTATGTGTGTAAGTGTGTGTATGTGTGAGTGTATGTGCATGTGTGTGTGTATGTGTGTATATGTGTGTGTGTGTATATGTGTGTGTGTGTGTGTGTGTATATGTGTGTGTGTGTGTGAGTGTATGTGCATGTGTATGTGCATGTATGTGTATGTGTGTAAGTGTGTGTATGTGTGAGTGTATGTGCATGTGTGTGTGTATGTGTGTAAGTGTGTGTATGTGTGAGTGTGCGTGTGTGTGTGTGAGAGTGTGTGTGTGTGTTGAGGCATATTTAACAAGAGGTCAGAGAGAGCTGGCAGGGAACACAGGTCTTAATCAAATCCACTAGTAAGTCCACACATTAGTTGCCTGCATTGTGTTCAGGGAGTGTGTGTTCCCACTGCATCAGAATACATTTAACAACTCACTGACGCCTCCAAGCCACCGGGCTGAGTGTCAGCACGCGTGGGCGCGCGCGTGTGTGCGTGCGTTTTTGTGCGTATGTCTGCACAAATGTATCTTCAATTACACGTGCACTTGCATTCGTTTACGCCATTATTTGTTTGCATTAGCTTGTGCGTGTGTGTGTTCATGCCTGTGCATTTATTTGTGTGTAATGTGTATGTGCATCTGAGTATGTATGAGTGTACTTGTGTATTGTGTATTAGTCTTTAGGTCTGTGTGCATTGTTTCTGTGTGTTTTTTGCTGTGTACATGTCTGTGTGTGTGTGTGTGTGTGTGTGTGTATGCATTTGCCAGGTTGTGTATGTATGAGTGTTCTGCATTTGTGTATTACATGCATGTCCTCTTTTCTGTGAGAATGTGTGTGTTTTGCACTGTTTGTGCATTAGTGAGTGTGTGCATAAATTGTGCATGTGCAGTAGCTTATGAAAGTGTGTGTGTGTGTGTGTGTGTGTTTGCTGAAGTTTGTGTAAGTTTGTTTGCATGTTTGTGCATCTGTCTTTGTGTGTGCTTCTACATGTGGATGTGTGAACGTGTAGGTGTGTGTTGCACTGGTTGTGCATAAATGTGCATGTGTGGTAGCTTATGAAAGTGTGTGTGTGTGTGTGTGTGTGTGTGTGTGTGTGTGTGTGTGTGTGTGTGTGTGTGTGTGTGCGCGTGTGTGTGTGGGAGAACATGAAGACAGGGTGGGGGAGGGGCCTTCAGAGTGATGGTTCGAGTCAGGATGTTCCAGTGCGGCTCCTGGTTCCACATGCACCAAAAGCAACATGGGCGGACTGGACTGGACTGCGAGCCGTCCACACATAATATGTACTTTGGATTCTTTCAGAACTCAAAGTTTTTCTAAACCATTTTTTTTAATATTGACTCGACCGACTAACCTTTTCTCCCTGTAAAGAATTAATTTGAGCGAAATACGAAATTCTCCATGTTAAGTAAATATGGCGGTCTTTCCCCCTGTGGAGTCAGTTCACCAAAACCAGAGTCGCTGCCGTTTGATTTATTTCAATGGTTTGTTTGGTGAAAACAGTCGCGGAAAGCAATAAGAGTGGTCAGCAGATGCTGGACCGAGTCGTTACTGTAGGCCTGAAAGACATCGAGGCTACTGCAGTCTGAATGAGAGGTGCACCACGGTGGTGCAAAATGAATGGGGTCAAGGGCGAATTTCACAAAATCATGAACCATCACAATCTTACGGAATTATCTTCCTATATTTGGTTTATATTTGGAGTTTTAACTTTCCCCTGGAGGAGATTATGCATTCTGTCACGTGCATGTGTGTGTGTGTGTTGTAACGTTGGGCTGGTGTAGGTGGAGAGAGCTAGCAGCATGTGGCTAGTTAGCAAGAGCCCCGGGATAGCTGGTTAGCTCAGAGAGTCGACAGACAATGAGATGGGGTTTTCCACTTAGCTACTTTTTTCCATAGTACATACATCAACCAGGTTGGGGATGAGTTGTTGCCTCAAGTGAAGGGGATTGGATTGGCAGGTGGATTGGTGCAGCATCAGCAGTAATGTGGACATTGTACCAGATCGTTGTGGTGAATAGGGAGCTGAGCCAGAAGGCAAAGCTCTCAATTTACCAGTCAGTTGTCGTTCCAACCCTCACTTATGGTCATGAGCTTTGGGTAGTGACCGAAAGGGTGAGATCGTGGATACAAGAAGCTGAAATATGTTTCCTCCGTAGGGTGTCTGGGCTCAGCCTTAGAGATACGGTGAGGAGCTCCGACAGCCGAAGGGAGCTGGAGTACAGCCGCTGCTCCTTCGTTTCGAAAGGAGCCAGTTGAAGTGGTTTGGGTATCTGATTAGGATGCCTCTTGGGCGCCTTCCTTTGGAGGTTTTCCGTGCATGTCCAACTAGGAGGAGACCCCGGGGTACACCCAGAACTCACTGGAGGGACTACATGTCCAGTCTGGCCTGGAAACGCCTTGGGATCCCCCAGGAGGAGCTGGAGGGCATTGCTGGGGAGAGGGACGTCTGGAGCGCCCTACTTAGCTTGCTGCCACCACAACCCGACCCCGCAGAAGTGGCTGATGATGAACGAATGAACATACATTGACCATACGATGCCGGGTCTCCACGGCATACAGTACAGACGCCACAAGTTACCTAAATGTTACTGTTGACATGAGAGGCAAAAGACAAACAGGAGCTAAATAACAGGCGTCCGTTCACCACATGCATGTCACTCAACTAACTGGAAGAACACAAGGCACCATCAAAACATGGTTGTGTGAGTTTGGTGTGGAAGAACTTGACTGGCCGACACAGAGCCCTGACCTCAACCCCATCGAACACCTTTGGGATGAACTAGAATGGAGATTGCAAGCCAGGTCTTCTCATCCAACATCAGTGCCTGACCTCAGACATGCTCTTCTGGGTGAATGGGCAAAAATTCCCACAGACACACTCCAAAATCTTGTGGAAAACCTTCCCAGAAGAGTGGTAGCTGTTATAGCTGCAAAGGGGGGACCAACTCCATATTAAGGCCTATGGATTTAGAATGGGAAGTCATAAAAGTTCCTGTAGGTGTAATGGCCAGGTGACCCAATACTTTTGTCCATATAGTGTAGCTATGACTGTATGATGAAGAACCTCCCGTGGTTGTGGTGATTCAAAACCTTCGAAAAACGTTTGTTCTTGCTATTGCCGCTCCCTCTCCTCATTCACTCTCTAGCTTGCTTGACAAACGTTGCTTTCCGTTGCTGCCTGATCTGAGTCAACTGTGCGCATACGCGACTCAGATCTATTGTTGAGTCGGATCAGTTGAGTCAGATCAGGCAGCAACAGTGTCAAAACCAAAACATATCTATTTCGGAATGAGTCTTGAAAGTAAACGAGAAGTCGATCATATTTTGCAATCCAGCAAATCATTCAATGCTGATCTCAGCACAGGAGAACTGGAGGAACACTGGATGAATCAAAGATAATTCCCCTTATTCACCTCGCCACCATGCACACGTGCCATAGTCTCCAATGTTAAAACGCCACTATAAAAATATTCTAACGACCAGGATGACTAGACTCACTAGCCCTTGGCTAACAGGCCGGACCCTTTAGTTGACTGGTTAGTGCAGTTGCCCCGGGTTCACTTCCCGGCTGCGGCGGTGGTTCCCGGCTGCCCCGTGAATTCACTATAGTGGTGTCAGATGTGGGATGGTGAGACCGTGAGGCCATCAGAAGTGCGTGCACCCAGAGGTGTGAGGGAGCTGATATGCAGGGACGCACTTCCGAAAGGAGAGGGGTAGTGTAACGACCACGGATGACTAGATTCGCTAGCCCTTGGCTAACGGGTCGGACCCTGTAGTTGACTGGTGAGCGTTGTTGCCCGTGGTGCAGGCAACCCGAGTTCGGTCCTGGCTGCCCCCTGAATTCGCTACAATACAATTTCAAGAGTATGATTAATCAGTCATAGCTGGAAATCATCTCAGTAGCTACAATAAAACATTTCCCATGGCTGAGCTATGTTTTCTTACCGTTGTTTTATGAATGAAAGTCAATCAGCAGAGCAGCCATTCTCCTTCATTCATTTTATATCAGGAAAACCACGACGGTTAAACACATTTGAAGTCTTTTAATAGGGGCTTTGATATTATGATAGCCTGATCTCTGTCAGTTCATGTCAGACTTGGTCACTTTCATACAAGAGTCTGCCTAGGAGGCTGCACATCTACAGACTGACAGGCAAAATATTTTCATTAGCTAGATTTTTTTAGCTTGAGTGCTGTTTTTCCCCCTTATTTCCAGTTTAATAGACTTGGGCACTGCACCAAAGTTTTATAATGGCAGGAAAAACACTGATTTTTCTGTCTGTATCTGTCCGCTGCTAATCTCACATACTACTGGGCCTGTCAGCCTGATAATGTTTGTGCTCAGTTATGACTGTGTGATCAAGGACCTCTCGTGGTTGTGGTGATTCAAAACCCTTGAAAAACCTGTTTTGAAATGGAATTGAGTGCTAACTCCTCAGCTGGTTTGTCGCCAAATCCAAGCGCCGGAGAAGAGGATCTGGAGGAGATCTGAACTCTACTGAGTGCACCCTTCTAGTTGCTTATTTTATGCGTTGAAATGTTGATTCTGATTTCATGCTGTTCGACCAACACGGCCAGTCAGCATTGTTTAGCCCAATAGCTCCAGAAGCTAGCTTGTAAAAAAATGTTTAAGGTTGAGATTCGACTGTCTTTATTGATTCATGGAGTTGGAGACCATTTGCACATAACATGTCCAGAGCTTAAAAAATAAAACAAGATGGATGGTAGTAGAGTCACATTAAGTGCATTTTTCCCTCGTCTCTGCCCTGTCTCACCCATTCATACACTTAGTACTGGCGGTAGAGGACACTCATAAACAGGAAAAATGGAAGAGATAGCAACTAGTGAATCTTATTCAGGTAAACCATCTTTGGCGTCGTGAAGACCCTTGCTCTCTCACTGACCTCGGCATTACCTCCATCTCCTTCACTCTTCTACCCGCCGTGTTCAGCCGGGAGGGAAATGGAACATCTTGGCATCTTGGTGATGACACGTGACCAACAATCATCAACGAATATGGGATCAATCTTGGTTCATGCCCGACATCTACAAAATGAAGTTCTCTTTCAACTCCACAAACGAGGATGGAGAGAGAGAGAGAGAGAGAGACAGAGAGAGACAGAGAGAGAGACAGAGACCATTAGCAACACCATCAGACAGCCTGAGACACAAAAGCCAAGATGATTTATTGTGGCTTTCAGCAGAAATACCTGCTGAGGAGCGCGGGCCCTCAGGTGCTTCTCAGGGAGACAGTGGAGGAGAAGGAGGGAGTCGGTGCTGACAGATGTGTTGGAATGAGAAGCTGAGGAGGTGCCGACACCACCGTGGAGAGACTCTTTAGCGCCTCCCAGGTGGAAAGTTTGTGGAAGGTTCTCCTAGTTGTAGATGGGGACGTTTCAGTTTTTCCTGCCAAACACATTTGTTTTCCTCCATGCCTCAGCCGGAGCAAACCTGTCTACAGCTGCTTTTAGGAGAGTTCGTCTTTTGCATTTTTTTGGGGGGGGGGGGGCATAAAAAAACTTGCAATGAGTTACTGGTAATTAAACCAAAGTGTCTCTAGAGAAGCTGGTTCACTCGGCTGCCGTCTCGTAGACCTACCTCTATCTTTTACAACAGGGAGAGGTCTATACCTGAGGTTCTGAGACGCATGTTATCATCTGCATTTCATATTTAGGAACACTGGTAAACTGTACACAACACGGAGTGTAAAAGTTTGCTTCACATAAAATGGTCCTTTTTCTTCTTTACCGATACAGCAGCTGACACTGGGCCGGATCCGCCCGCTGTCCGGCAGATCTGCATAGGAATCACATCCACTCCTAGACCGCCCCGCGCCTCTGGCCAGAGTTTGGCCTCCTTACGAAAGTCGGAACCCATTTTTAAATTAGGCCTTGTGGCTCTAAAATGAGTCGAGTCAGCACCTGAATTACCTGTTTCTTGCATCAATATTTTTTTTAGAAACAGATTTCAGTAGACCGTTTAAGAGAAAGAATGTTCACGATCCTTGAATCCTTGGATATGCCACCTTGCATTTTTTTAAGCGGCGTCATGGCGGATCCGCGCCAGATGCTGTGATACATCTGGGCTGGATCCGGCCCAGTTTCATTTTGCTGTCACTACCCACCACCTAAACCGTCTCTCATAGAACACGCATGCTGCAAGCATGCAGGGTGCACAGCAGCAGGCCTTCAGCTCAACCACACACTGTCATGATTCTGCAGAAACCTGCTCAGATCTCCCCAGTTTTCGCAACAAAAACTGCAAAACAAAATGAACAACAGAAAAAAGTACTACATAAGGAGTAGTAATAAGTGTCCTTCACCCATTTCATTGCCATCAGCGGCTCCTCACCGGTCTTTAAATTAACTTTAGGGCAAAAGATTTTCAATAAGTACTTTTATATAATCTTTGGAGAAAGAAACTGTTAATTAGGGGTGTCTGGGTGGCGTGGCGGTCTATTCCGTTGCCTACCAACATGAGGATCACCGGTTTGAATCCCTGTATTACCTCCGGATTGGTCGGGTGTCCCTACAGACACAATTGGCCGTGTCTGCGGGTAGGAAGCCAGATGTGGGTATGTGTCCTGGTTGCTGCACAAACGCCTCCTCTGGTCGGTCGGGGTGCCTGTTCGAGGGGGGGTGGGGCTGCCTACATCCCCCTGGTGAAATTCCTCACTGTCAGATTAAAAGAAGCGGCTGGCGACTCCACATGTATCAGAGGAGGCATGTGGTAGCCTGCAACCCTCCCCGGATCAGCAGAGGGGGTGGAGCGGTGACCGGGATGGCTTGGAAGAGTGGGGTAATTGGCCAAGTACAACTGGGGAGAAAAAGGGGGGGGGGTCTGAAAAAAAAATAGAAGCTGTCAAATAATCAGTAAGGCCACAGCTGCTCTTCATACCAATCAAGTCACAGTGATGACCATGAAGCTGAGTGTAGCACAAATACACCCCGAGTTCTCATGAATATCTGTTTTACGTTAACAACAGATCTGCTGGCATTTATTTCTGAATTAAATGAAAAATAACCGAGAAAATAAAACACAACATGAAAAAGGAAGTGTCCCCAAACATCTGATGAGCAGTGTGTGCGTGTGTGTGCGTGTGTGCATGCGTCATACAATTATGGAGGACAATAATTTTCCCATAAATAAGAAACGGATCTGTCAAGTGCAAAGGCCACGCAGCAATAAACCAGTTCTGTGCCGGTCCTTCTGCTGCTATGCCACCACGTTTGGATGGAGATGTAGGAATAGCACAGCTGGACCTTCAGAGCGGATGGAAAAATTCAGTTTTACACCGAGGTGACCTAACATGCCCATTTGCCTTGTTCCCGGCTGGCACTGTCCCTGGAAATGTCCCTGGATGGCCCACTGGGACTTCTGTTTTTCCTTAAACCGCTATTAATGGAAATTAACAGTCAATTTTATTTATTATCATTCAAAAGGGCTTTTTTTTAAATTATGTGAAAGCCACTCTCAGCATGAGTCAAATTCACGCCTGAACTTTGGTGTACGCTCACAATGACGTCTCAGCATCCCGAGGCCGTCGCAGCCAAGATGAGCAGCGGCTTTATCAATTGAAAATGTCATTTTATTGACAAACTTCAGGCGGAATTCCCATTCATCCAACACTGAACCAGAGAACAAATGTGTGTGTGTGTGTGGGGGGGGGGGGGTGAGGGAGGAAGGGGGGGGCACAAGTATCGCCTGTTTTGCTCCTGGAAATCCAGTCACATTAATTTGCATGATAGTTACATGTCGTATTGTAATGACCACGGATGTGTAGACCCACTAGCCCATTGGCTAATGGGTCAGACCCTTTTGTTGACTGGTTAGCGCAGTTGCCCGTGGTGTGGGCGACCCGGGCTCGCTTCCTGGCTGCCCCCTGAATTTGCTACATTGGTGTCAGAAGTGGGATGGTGAGACTGTGAGGCCATCAGAAGCACATGCGCCCAGAGGGAGCTGGTATGCTGAAGAGTGGGGATGCACTTCCCGAAGGAGGAGGGTAGTGTAACGACCATTTGTAGACTCGCTAGCCCATTGGCTAATAGGTTGGACCCTTTAGTTGACTGGTTAGCGCAGTGCGAGCAACCTGGGTTCGCATCCCGGCTGCAGCGGTTCCCGGCTGCCCCCTGAATTTGCTACATTGGTGTCAGAAGTGGCAAGAGAAGCAAGATGGAGATGGTTTGGACATGTGTGGAGGAGAGATGCTGGGTATACTGGGAGAAAGATGCTGAATATGGCGCTGCAAGGGAAGATGAGAAGAGGAAGGCCCAAGAGGAGGTTTATGGATGTGGTGAGGGAGGACATGCAGGTGGCTGGTGTGACAGAGCAAGATGCAGAAGACAGGAAGAGATGGAAACGGGTGGTCCACTGTGGCGCCCCCTAACGGGAGCAGCCGAAAGTAGCAGTAGAGGCGTCAGAAGTCGGATGGTGAGACCGTGAGGCCATCGGAAGCGCATGCGCCAGAAGCGTGAGGGAGTTGACATGCTGAAGCGTGGGGACACGTTTCCCGAAGGAGGTGGGGTAGTAGTGTAGCGACTAGACTCGAACCCTTTAGTTGCCTGGTTAACGTAGTCGCTCGTGGTGCGGGAGATCCAGGTTCATGTCCCGGCTGCGGCGGTTCCCGGCTGCCCCCTGATTTCTCTACATTGGTGTCAGAAGTGGGACGGTGAGATCATGAGGCCATCGGAAGTGCGTGCACCCAGAGGCATGAGAGAGCTGATCTGTGGAGACGCACTTCCCGAAGGATGGGGGTAGGTGTAACGATCATGAATGACTAGACTCGCTAGCTCTTGGTTAACGGGTTGGACCCTTTAGTTGACTGGTTAGCGCAGTCGCCCGTGGCGCAGGCAACCCGGGTTTGCTTCTCGGCTGCGGCGGCGGTTCCCGGCTGCCCCCTGAATTCACTACATTATTTTCGCTCTGATGCATTACTGCATTTGACTTGCAAGAATCGATCACTTGTTTTCTGTTTTGAGGCATTCCTGCATGTTTTCCTACAAATATCCACATCCCCTCCTTGGTCATGGGCCTCTCTGTTCTGACATAATCCTTCAAGTCGAAACACTACATGAACATCTGCAGGCTAATCACGATGCAAACCGCTCCTGGTGAACCTGTCGTTTATGGGCCGCAGTCTGACACGGCGAGCTCCAGGTTAAATAATGTTCCTGAACATGTGACAGAGTCAATCCTCATCTACCAAAATGGAAAACATTCCCTTCGAAACCAAATAACTGCGTTGACCAACAATTTCTAAGTAATTACAGTGCAGCAACCATACATCTCAACTTATTTTGCCACATGCGACCCTGAGAGCAGGATAAGCAGTTCGGATAATGGATGGATGGATGGGCGATATCAGTGAACCGGAACCCTATCCTAACTCCTTCTTCCAGTTCCTGCACAATGTGCACACACAAGGCTGTGTTGAAGACAATGAGCGAATGAAAAGTGTTGTGCGTTGCAGGATTGCCTCAAATGATTAACCAACAAACCTGAACGCAACATCGTTACATGACTGGAAAACTGCTCCGGCGCTTTGTATGCCAACGAAACCCAACCAAACAGGCAAGATGGCCACAATGCAAAATATTGGTCAGGTTGACTAAACAAAGCAGGGCTTTTGTTTGGGTTCTGTCATAACGCCACCCCGGCAACTTACTAATTTGTTATGTCTGAACCCGCGTCTGTGTATTTGCACACTGCGAATGGACGGGAAGCATGTCCTCGAACGGGAAAAGCTGATGAATACCGAGACTGAAAACGAATTGATTGCAATTTGTCTTTCAAGGTTGTCAATAACCACATGGCCAGCATTTGTCCTCTTCCCTCTGCCTTTTCCTCTTCTCCTGCCTCTTCCTCTGCCTCTTCTTCTGCCTCTTCCTATGCCTTTCCGGCGCTAGTGAACTGACTTGACACAGTCACATCTGCATCCACCTCTCACTTTTCATTTCCTACAAGTGGCTCTGACGTCATGACGCGTTCTCTGCTCCCTTTGCTAAAAATGTCACTGGCAACTCCAACGAAAAGCAAATATTGAACTAAAACTTAAAATAAAAATCATTTTCCACCCCGCTAACAGGACCACACATGCACACACACACACACACACACACACACAAACGTACTTGCAAATGCATTCAAAATCTGTCTTCTGTCTCACATCTTCCACGTACTAACTCAAACATTCACACACAGACACACATACGCATGCATTCAAACTCTCTCACACACACACACACACGCACACAGACACACATCAACACAAATATGCAGATATGAATGGGAATGTGGACACACACTGAAACTCCCTCTTAAATGTACTTACTCCAAACAGACAAACACATCAATAGACACACATGAGCATGTACACACATGCATTTAACCTCTCTTTCATGTACTAACCCCAGCGCGCGCGCACACACACACACACACACACACACACACACACACACACACACACTGGGAACCACTGCTCGGTTTTCTCTCAAAGCCACATCCTGAAAGTCCTTCCTCGGGGGTGAAGGTTTACACTGCGGTTGCTGCTTCAGGTACACACTGAGAGCTCCACCGCTTCTCCACCGGCTTTAAGCAGACAGACACAGTCAAGTGGCAGGTCTGGATTCTGGTATAAAAGGGTCGTTCCATATTCCAGCGATTATCAGCTCCCTTTCCAGTATAACTGCTGTTTTTTATGTTTTGTTTTTTATGTTCACCTGATAGTGCAGGTCTAAAACCTCACTGGTTAGATGGCTGGAGGGGTGGGTAGAACAGAGCACCAGCAGTATTACAAGATCCAACTGAGAAACTCTGCAATGACCTACTACCTTATGTACCATTAAAATAAAACGAGAACATCTAGAAGAGGTGTCAGAAGTAAGTGTGTGTAACACCTGACCTTTCAGAGCTTTCTGACCTTTCAGAGCTTTCTGACCTTTCAGAGCTTTCTGACCTTTCAGAGCTTTCTAACCTTTCAGAGCTTTCTGACCTTTCAGAGCTTTCTAAACCTTTCAGAGCTTTCTGACCTTTCAGAGCTTTCTGACCTTTCAGAGCTTTCTAACCTTTCAGAGCTTTCTGACCTTTCAGAGCTTTCTAACCTTTCAGAGCTTTCTGACCTGTCAGAGCTTTCAGACACCCACTCAGGAGAGCGGAAAAGAGGCGCTGCGCCATCCACAGGTCGGTCTTGCGGTGTGTTCATAGAGACACGGTTGTTGGCTGGAGTCCTGTAGGGTCTGAGGTGGGTGGGTGGGGGGTTACAGGAGGCCACAGGAGGGCAGCCAAGGCCACATCGGGTGGGGATTGGGGGGGGGGGACATAATGGAGGTGGGAAATCCAAGAGCTGGCAGGTAAGGAATACTCTCTCAGCCTCTATCATTATGGCTGGAAGCAGCGCCATAGGCAAGAAGTGTAAAGTGATGACTGGCTGGTTGGGGGAGGAAGTCGTGTCCACCTTGTTTTTTTGTTCCCCTGCATGGAGCAGAGTATCCGGACGCACTGTTATTGTATGGTAGACGAGAAAGAAATTTCCTCCAAACCAAATGTGTAGGTTACGTTACACTACAAATACATGCACTCAGTGTAGACGACCTGCACGGAGGAGGAGGGGATGCGGCGGGTGGGGTGGGGTGGAGGGTCGATGGGGAGGTAGCTATCTGAATGAGGTACGCTGCATATTTGCGATTCCAGATTGGTCATTATATTCAATTTACGTTGACATCGATATGGTTCGAAAAATCGCTGTGTGACAGCCGCCGCAGACGATTGGCCGGCGATAAACACCACCCACCTATCAGAGCGGGGGGGGGCCACCAAGCCCCCTCCAATAAATGATGCTTTAGCTTCCTGAGGCCGGTAGAGAGTCGGCTTACACATCATCAGCATTCCTGAAGTCGTGCCCAGTGCAAAGGTCTATTTACACTGCCATAATAACGCAATTGTTCAACTGTTCTTGTATGAAATATGAAATGAAATCGGAGCGGGAAGGAATCCGGGGCGATACGCTTGGGGTTTCTGCAGAGGAAGGCATCGCCTGTCTCACCCTGTTTACCGTTACCAGGCAAAATAAATCACAATGCCGACAAATGTACATTTCTTTCCAATCTAAGAACGTATAATGACTTTGTGTGGTTTCTCGTCACAGGGCGCCCTGTCAGATGCAATTACGCACGGCGAGCCTTCTGCCTAGAAATAAACAGTTTGCCGTGCGGGGAACAACACACTCGGGGTTAAGATGTTGCCCCTCCGGCTGCCTCGAACGGTGTTTACTTTGCGATACGGTGTGTGTGTGCAGAACGTAACAATAACATGTCGGAGATTTGGCAATTTCGAACGACCTTGGAAATAACGCATTGCTCAACCAGATGCCAACACGCCCGTGCTTCATGCTTAATCTAAAGGACCCTGAGTTTTTCTTTTGGTTTTTTTTTTTCTGAGGTCAGGAAGAATTGATAATTTCATCACACCCCAACTGCCGTCCGCTTCACCTTTACAGGACCCGCAGTTTTGCAGGCCTGCGCCGAGCTCGCCGTCTCGGTGGGTACTTTAATACAGGTCTTAATAAAACACGACAAGATTAGACTTGCCAGTGGTCTCAAACACAAACAGTGTCGAGGGGAGCAGTGGAAAAAACTAAGCTTCCAGATGTCTGTCTTTCTTTTTTTTTTTTTTTTTTAAACAAAGCAGGTTTCCAAAGAACTGAATCCCACAGTGCAGGGCTGGACATGGCCGCCAAAAAAAAAAAAAAAAAACATGGTGGAGAGGAAAAAAAAGTGTTTTAGTCTGTGGCATTTCTGTCAAGCAAGAGATAAAATCAGTATCTTGTCTGACGGAGAGGTATGTCTGGCCTACTAGGAGCTGAATAATGGAGAGTAACACATACCAAAATAAAAACCTGTACTGTGAGTCCAAGGCCGGCGGATGAGACTGTGACCAGAAGATGACTTGTGGGACGCGGGAAAACGAAGGAGTTGTTAGCGTCTGAAGCTGTTAGCAGTCTGCGCTACATGAGGTCCTGTGGAGCTCTCTGGAGCCACAAAACTCAAGATTCCCAACTGCTGCCTTCTTTTTTCCATCAAAATTAATTAAGGGACACTTAACGGTGAAAGTCCACTCCTTATCGTTGTCAAACCTCTTATAAGCATACACTCACTTTATATTTTGTGATGAATTTAAGAAGGCCTTTAGAAATACCTTGATCCATCCTGAACCCCGCACACCTCAAAATACGTCTTGGAGTTTGTACTTCCTGCCGTGGACCCCAAATTATCCAACGTATTGCAACGGATGAATAGACTCACTAGCCAGTTGGCTAACGGGTTGGACCCTTTAGTCGACTGGTTAACGCAGTCACCCGTGGTGCAGGCGACCCGGGTTCGCATCCCGGCCGCGGTGGTTCCTGGCCCCCCCCCCCAATTCACACCATTGGTGTCAGAAGTGGGATGGTGAGACCGTGAGGACATCGGAAGCGCGTGTACTCAGAGGCGTGAGGGAGTTGATATTCTGAAGCATGGGGACAAGCTTCCCGAAGGAGGGGGTAGTGTAACAATCATGAATAAATAGACTTGCTAGCTAGTTGGCTAACAGGCCAGACCCCCTTAGTTGACTGGTTAGCGCAGTCGCCCATGGTGCGGGAGACCCGGGTTCGCGTCCCGGCTGCCCTCTGAATTCGCTACATTGGTGTCAGAAGTGGGATGGTGAGACCGTGACGCCATCGGAAGCGCGTGCGCTCAGAGGCGTGAGGGAGTTGGTATGCTGAAGCATGGGGACAAGCTTCCCGAAGGAGGGGGGGGTAGTGTAACGACCACGGATGACGAGACTCGCTAGCCCTTGGCTAATAGGTCGGACCCTTTAGTCGACTGGTTAACGCAGTCGCCCCTGGTGCGGGAGACCCAGGTTTGCGTCCCAGCTGAATTCACTACAGTATGGACAACAAAGTGAGTTGGCAAAAAGTGTTCTTCGGCTGTCATGTGATGTCACCTTCCAGAAAACACATTCATGATGTTTTCCATCAGAAACTTTACGCTGTAGATCTCAATATCGTCTTAAAGCTCTGACGTGTTACCATGAACACTCAGACCACCAATGCTTTTCATAACGTACATATTTCTGTTGTGTTGATGATGGTCTGACAGGTCTCTGGGATGCTCAAAGCAGGGCACTGTAAGTTTGGTGACCTGTGTGTACAAAAAAAAAAGAACAAAAAAGATACCTCAAGTTAAAACAGACTCTTCAACATGTCGAGCTTTAAAATGATGTCTTAAAATCCTCATGGGGTCAAAAAACATGACAGATATAAACTCCGTTTAAAAATAGCTAAGGACAAGCCGAGGAGCGTGTCACATACAGTACTGTACCAAACACGGACACGGGCCAAACAAAAAAAAAAATGTTATTCTCCGTCTGTGGTCGGACAACCGCCTTCCCATGAAGCAACAGTCCCAATGGCCAAACGGTTGTGGATCTGCGGCCGGGGCCACACGGCAGCTCGGCCACCAGATGTGTCGTCGAACCGGTCGGTTCCCCTGACGCGCTAGCTAGCGCTCCAACATGACCGGTTTGTTTTTTCTTGAGAGGAGGTTGAGGTTTCTGGTTTCCTCCCCCTCTCCTCTCCGTTTATGACAATGGAAGACCCACGGTGTGCCTGCGCACGTTATGACATTTTGCTTCTAACAACACGTGGCGAGCGCCAGAAGACCTGTTTCATCATGACCGGACGTCTGGCTTGGCAGGCCTAAATGTTAGCTGGTTTATAGACTCGGTGATGAGAAGCTGCAAAGGTCCTGCTGACCAGAGCTCCATTGTTGAAAAGAGCATCGACGCAGCAGCCAAAATAAACAGCACATTTAACTGTTGGTGCATAGGAGCCTTCACACTATCAGTGGCAGGGTAGCTCTTCCAAGAGCCATCATCTCAAGAGTAAAAGAGTGTTGTCAAATGATTTTTTTCCTATTTTTTTTATACAAATACCACAATTCATTGAAAAGGGTCAATGTTAAACCAAATGGCTGCCAAAAACAATGCAGTGATTACAAGCCATTGAGAAAGAATGAAAAGAAGAATAGTTTTTTTAGAAGCGATTTCAAAGTCAATGACTTGCAGAAGAAAGTTTGCAAAAGAAATTCGATGCAGCAACAGTTAAGGTCCTGAATATTTACATGCAAACAAATGTCCTTTTTTGATACTTTCGACCTCCGGTATATTTACGATAATAGCAACTATTCAGATCCCACAAACTTTAGTGGTATGTGATGTGGATGGTTGGTGTCTGGTAGGACTTTGCCAGGAAAAATGATATAGGGTGCATCATGTTGCCCATCTTCATCATAGCGGCCAAATGGGGAAGAAGAGGGCAGGTAGTGTTGAGCTAGGAGATGTTGTGTGTAACGAGCAGATGTGACAGAACAAGCTGGTAGAACACAGACTGATTCATGTCAAGTGTGTTAATCCATCTTCAGCGCCGCGGCTTTAATAATAAGTCACATGGAGAGTGATGGAGAGATTATGTTGAATGAGACGGCCCGTCAGGGCGCAGCAAAACAGATAAAACTCATTGGGTGTAATAGTCAGAAATGGTTGGTAATAGCGAGTGGTTTGGCTAGCTACGCCTGTCTTCCTGTCCACACAAACTGTATAGTGAAGACTTCCTCGGCAGACTGGAAACAGCTCAGCTCGATGCTGTTGAGTTGCTCTTTATTTTTCCACCCCACTCTAATTCTCTCCCTTGCTCCCTTGTTTTTTCTCTCTCTTTCTTTCGTTCTCTCTTTCTCCCCCCCCCCCCCCCTCTATCTTGCTCTCCGACTCTACGCGCTGACCTTCCCAAGCCGCCCTTGGTCTTTATATTTCAGGCTTTGAGGCTACATCTGAAACAAAAGCAAAATTATGGGTCTGGTTTGGCTTTGGGAGAGCGCAGTGACCCCGGCATGTGGTTTCCTCAGGCCAGACCAGAGAGAGGTGAGGTGGGTAGAAGAATTTGTGTGAATCTAGCTGTGTATTTCAAGAAAAACCCTAACCACGGCTAATTTGAATGTGTCATTAGCAGGGGGGGAGATCTAAACTCGGGCTGGCCTGCGATGGGGAAAAAGCCACACTTCCTTGAAGACAGCACTTGCTTTCCCGCTTTTGTTGAGAGATTTCGGAGGGGGAGCGACGAGGGGACCGCGGACCCGAGGATAAGCACTGTACTTATCACCTCATAAATCTTCCCCTCCCATTGCTCTTCTTCCACGTCAAGCTGTTGTTTCCAGAAGCTTTTATGACTTCTGTCACCCGGGACTGCCGGGGTCCTCGCCGCGAGGTGCCAAACAAAACACAACATGATTCTCAACATAATCTTTCTACACATGTATGTTGTAGTACATATGTAGTTGAGTACATCCACACCAACATGGAACAATTTTTTGAAATGCCGTTTTCGTGGTGAAAACAGGTAGAACGTTTTGCATCCACAAAACTGCTTTCGAATATTTCACCGTCGACACTGAAGCGGTGAAATAACAGAAAAATATAATTAGAGCGGGTAGCTGTATGTAGATCACATGACAATCATACATCAGTGTTTTCGAAAAACTCAATTTTGGTGGCCGAGAATGCCAGCTTCATGTGGATGGGAGGCTAAAAGAAAATGCGAATAGCAACGCTAAATCATACAGCTATATGTAGCATTGTCATTCGTATTTTCTTTTACAACACAGCCTATCAGCAAAACAGGAAGTATGTTTTCTTTTTTGGGGGGGATTTTTCCTCCCTTTTCCTCCCCAACTGTATCCGGCCAATATCCCCATTCTTCTGAGCCGTTTCGGTCGCTGCTCCACCCTCTCTGCCGATCCGGGAAGGGCTGCAGACTACCACATGCCTCCTCCCATACATGTGGAGTCACCAGCCGCTTCTTTTCACCTGACAGTGAGGAGTTTTGCCAGGGGGACGTAGCGCGTGGGAGGATCACGCTATCCCCCCCCCCCCCCCCCCCGAACAGAGAAGGTGCTACATCCAGCTTCCCACCCGCAGACACGGCCAAGCCGGAGGTAACACGGGGACACGAACCAACGATCCCCGTGTTGGTAGGCAACGGAATAGACCACCATGCTACCCGGACGCCCCAGGAAGACAGTTTTTAAATTCATGAACAGTCCGCCGGTGATGCCACAACAGACACTTTTACGCACAATTTTGGTGGCATTTTAGAGACACAGCAGACAGCTCAGTGTCATGGCTGCTATCACTTCAACATACGTATATCTACTACTGCTACTTCAACATATGTATATCTACTACTACTTCAACATATATATATATATATCTACTACCACTACTTCAACATATGTATATCTACTACTAATACTTCAACATATGTATATCTACTACTGCTACTTCAACATATGTATATCTACTACTACTTCAACATATATATATATATATATATCTACTACCACTACTTCAACATATGTATATCTACTACTACTACTTCAAAATATGTATATCTACTACTAATACTTCAACATATGTATATCTACTACTGCTACTTCAACATATGTATATCTACTACTGCTACTACTTCAGCATATGTATATCTACTACTGCTACTTCAACATATGTATATCTACTACTGCTCCTTCAGCATATGTATATCTACCACTACTTCAACATATGTATATCTACTACTGCTCCTTCAGCATATGTATATCTACTACTGCTACTTCAACATATGTATATATCTACTACTACTACTTCAACATATGTATATCTACTACTACTACTTCAACATATGTATATCTACTACTAATACTTCAACATATGTATATCTACTACTGCTACTTCAACATATGTATATCTACTACTGCTACTACTTCAACATATGTATATCTACTACTGCTACTTCAACATATGTATATATCTACTACTACTACTTCAACATATGTATATCTACTACTGCTACTACTTCAACATATGTATATCTACTACTGCTACTACTTCAGCATATGTATATATCTACTACTACTTCAACATATGTATATCTACTACTGCTACTACTTCAACATATGTATATCTACTACTGCTCATTCAGCATATGTATATCTACTACTGCTACTTCAACATATGTATATCTACTACTAATACTTCAACATATGTATATCTACTACTGCTACTTCAACATATGTATATCTACTACTGCTACTACTTCAACATATGTATATCTACTACTGCTACTTCAACATATGTATATATCTACTACTACTACTTCAAAATATGTATACCTACTACTGCTACTACTTCAACATATGTATATCTACTACTGCTACTACTTCAACATATGTATATATCTACTACTACTACTTCAACATATGTATATCTACTACTGCTACTACTTCAACATATGTATATCTACTACTGCTCATTCAGCATATGTATATCTACTACTGCTACTTCAACATATGTATATCTACTACTAATACTTCAACATATGTATATCTACTACTGCTACTTCAACATATGTATATCTACTACTGCTACTACTTCAACATATGTATATCTACTACTGCTACTTCAACATATGTATATATCTACTACTACTACTTCAAAATATGTATATCTACTACTGCTACTACTTCAACATATGTATATCTACTACTGCTACTACTTCAACATATGTATATATCTACTACTACTACTTCAACATATGTATATCTACTACTGCTACTACTTCAACATATGTATATCTACTACTGCTCATTCAGCATATGTATATCTACTACTGCTACTTCAACATATGTATATCTACTACTACTACTTCAACATATGTATATATCTACTACTACTTCAACATATATATATCTACTACTACTACTTCAACATATGTATATCGAGATGATTTTGCAAATCATCAGTTTCCCTTCAATACAAATCATGACGAACTCTTCCTCAAAAACATATTCGACGTCTGTCCTTGACCACTTTGTGTCCTTGCTCAATAACAGACGCTAATATAAACGGTACCAGCGGCAAGTAAGCTGTTGGGGATTATGTTAGCAAGTACGGAAGACACCTACAGAGACACAACGATGGATAAGAGAGACAACATTGTGGGTGACAAGAGGCACCCCTAGCCTCCACATTTGAATCGTTGCCATCCCGGTGACGATTTTGCCCCCCTCTATTCACTAAAGGTAGATCCAAATTTTCATTTCTTCCTCAAGCCATTAAGTTTTTAAACAGGTAATATGTATAATAATAATAAGCAGGCTCTCCAGCTGGTCTGGGCAGGAGTTGCTCCCTTCCTAACAATTCTCTCTCCCTCTTTTTTTTTTTTTTTGCAAGATGCAACGTATGTGTATGAGTATGAGTATGTGTGTATTGATGACTCTGTGATGTTGTGATGAAATGCCTTGTGATTGTGCTGCAAACTAATTCCCCCCAGGGGGACAAGTAAAGTATCTATGGTTGCTCAACGGTTGGCTTATTTACGTCATATCTGTCATGACAAATGTCTCCGCTTAAATGGCCTAATGGGTTTGGCATCCGTTCGAGGTGAGGCCAACACACCCTCGCCACAAGGGTGCATTCTCAGCACGCAGTGTGTGTGTGGCGAGACCACTCCCACCCCTTTGTTGGTATACACGGGACAGAAGGCATGGAAGCAGCAGTGAAAACACAGGAATAAAAAGGCGGACTTTCGAGACGGATCACACCCGAACTAAAACAATCAGTGAAGAAGTCTCACACGTCTCTTCCTGTCTCTTCCACCGAGTTTCCTCCTTGAACGCGGGCGTGCGTCGTTGTGTGTGGCCTCGGACCCAATTTAGACCTCGCGGGTGACCACTGTGCAATTAAGTGCACCGTGTTTCACAGCAGAGTGGAAGCCCTGTCAATGGAGAAGGTCTTCTTGTGTTTACCTCTGACATATTCTCCTCACCATTCAAGGCGCTGTGCACCCGACTTGGCTTACAGGACGGGGGGGGGTATTACATGATGCAGTATGAATAACAAAATTATAAAACCCCATAAGACATCCATGTTTATGGAAGCACAGATCCTCCCAAGGGAAAGACTTACTACATGCGAGGCTGAAAGCCGATGCCACAGAAAGACATTTCATAACACACACGTCACCACAAGTGTCTGTGCTGAGGGCTGAGGGTGCTCAGCACAACTCGCTTGAGAATGAGACAGAAGTCAAGACAGACAGACAGACAGACAGACAGACAGACAGACAGACAGACAGACAGACAGACAGACAGACAGACAGACAGACAGACAGACAGACAGACAGACAGACAGACAGACAGACAGACAGACAGACAGACAGACAGACAGACAGACAGACAGACAGACAGACAGATAGATAGATAGATAGATAGATAGATAGATAGATAGATAGATAGATAGATAGATAGATAGATAGATAGATAGATAGATAGATAGATAGATAGATAGATAGATAGATAGATAGATAGATAGATAGATAGATAGATAGATGGGCAGATGGGCAGATGGGCAGATGGGGCTGAGGGTGTTCAACGCAATTCGTTTAAGAATGTAACAGAAGTCAAGACAGACAGACAGATGGATGGATAGACAGATGGATGGATAGATAGATAGATAGATAGATAGATAGATAGATAGATAGATAGATAGATAGATAGATAGATAGATAGATAGATAGATAGATAGATAGATAGATAGATAGATAGATAGATAGATAGATAGATAGATAGATAGATAGATAGACAGACAGACAGACAGACAGACAGATAGATGGATGGACAGATAGATGGATGGATGGATGGATGGATGGCTAGACAGATAGACAGATAGACAGATGGATAGACAGACAGACAGATAGATGGATGGATGGATAGATAGACACAGATGGATAGACAGACAGATAGATGGATAGACAGACAGATAGACAGACATAGACATAGACAGACAGATAGATGGATAGACAGACATAGATACAGACAGACACAGATAGACAGATAGATAGACGGCTAGACAGACAGCTAGACAGACAGACATAGATGGATAGACAGATGGACAGATAGATGGACGGATAGACAGACACATAGATAAGATGGATAAGACAGATGGATGGATGGATGATAGATAGAGAGAGAGAGAGAGAGATCAATAGATAAACAGTAGTAGTTATAGGATGAAACTCTTTGCTCTGGTCACATATAACATGAGGGAGGACAGCAGACAGTGTCCACTCTCCCAGCACACAATCTCCACCAATAACAGGAAAGGCATCCAAAACTGGTGAAATCCAACATCTTCATCTCGGCCCCTTTAATATAAATGTTAAGCCACAATTGAATTAGTAAGAAAACTCCTGCTAAAACACACAAAATGGCATTCAAGTAAAGTATTAAATCTTTAACCCGACAAGAGACTACCAAAACAGGGGCGAAGTGGAGGGCCCTGGGAGGATATTAGGTGTCGGGCCCCGCACAGCACAGCATGGTCATGGAAGAGAGACGGTCTGAGCAACACGCGGTATGCCGGTTTGTTCCCTGTGTGGAAAAATTCACGCGCCAAAGTTTACGGATCGAAGCCGACTCCAGTGATGACCACTGAGGGGGATCCCGAAGACAATCCTATTTTTGAGCGACAGGTACAGCAGGGCTATCAGTACACTACATTTTCGGACAATCGCCAGAAATCCCTTGTCACTGCATTGTGGTTTTGGTCCCTGGAGCCAGCCGGTGCCATGCCTCATTCCCTTTAGCCGGAAAGGAGAATCAGAAAGCTCAAAGTGCAGAGGGAGGTCTTCTACATCCGTGACTGCTTCGTGAGGAGGCAGCTAGAAAAGCCACAGCGCTTGGAGTCACATGTTAAAGTCATTACGCAGTAAGACCCCTTACCACCCCGCACCCGTCCTAACGAGAAATCCCATTGTTGTTCTCAGTGGTAATGGTGGGAGGATCCGTGTCACAGCTCCGCCCGAGCGAAGGGCTTATTGCCTCATCGCCCGGCCGCCCAACAGCGTTATCCTTAAGCTGTACAAACCACCATGGCTGCTAAACACCAGCCAACCAAAAAACAAAAACAAAACCCAAAACAACAATAAAAAAAAAAAATGCTGGCTTCTCAAAAATCCGAAATGGGTTCAGACCGGACCTTCTCACATGTTCCTTTGCTTACCATATACCTCACACAGTCCACTTCAAACCTCTTCTCCAAAGAGGGCTGAGAACTTCCACCTGATTGGCAATAAGAGCTTTCTGAACAGAGGGGCTTCTCCTAAATATACCTTCCTCGTCTCAGGACAACAAAAACAGTCACTGATGGTGGACAACATCCGCCGGTCTGCTCCAAAAAAAACAAGCTCGCTACTCTCCTTAAGTTAAAGTCTTCCGTGTGTCTCTGAAACGCTGCAGAAACTGTGTCCACTGGGGGCGTCACAAGTGGACAACCTTTAAATTTGATAACTTGCTTCCTGGATGGAGATGGTCAAGTAAAAGACCACCAATTTATGATGGAACTTAAGTTTTATTTTGAATCTCTGAGAAATGTTAAAAACAACAAAGCCATTAAGACTTTAAAAGTATGATGCCTGAACATATTTATTTATTTTCATTGTCCCCTGCTGTATTCTTTATAATTGTTTTTTGATTTATATTGTAACAACCACAGATGACTAGACTCGCTAGCCCTTGGCTACCGGGTTGGACCCTTTATTGACTGGTTGGCGCAGTCGCCCGTGGTGTGGGCGACCCGGGTTCACTTCCTGCCCTGAATTCGCTACCATAAATTTATGTTCTCTTTATATTGTTCTGAGTTGGATTTAAATAAAGTTTTGTTAAAGCAAAAAAAAAAAAAGAGAGAAAACCCCCCCCCCCCAAAAAAACTTACTTCCTGCTTTGACAACAGGCTGTGTTGGATAAGAAAATGCTAATAACACTATATGATGTACAGCGTTTATTATTATCTTTTACTTATCATTATTATTATTATCTTTTTTTGATACGATGCAGCCTGCTGGCAAACCAGGAAGTAAGTTTGCACATTTCCAGATTCTCCGTCAGTGACCTCACCAGCGGACGCAGTTTTGCCAGTGTTTGAGAGACACAGAAGCGACAGCCACGGGTGCAAGTCCATGAATACTGGGGTGGCATCCAGGGCTTTACCTGTGCCCCCGTCCACAGGGTTAGTGGTAGCGTCAGGAAGGGCATCCGACGTAAAATGTTGCCAAATCGGTATGCAGATTGACAAGACCATACCGGATCAGTCGAGGCCCGGGTTGACAGCGGCCGCCATTGGTGCTGTGTCCTCACAGGGTCCTAATGGAAACTAAAATGTGGCGACCCCTGAAAAATGGAATAAGCTGAAAGGAGAAGAAGAGAGAGACACAGAAGACACGGGTCAGTATTATGCTTGTTAATGGAGTGTTCAATATATTAATACTGTTGAAAATCATGACTTTTTCCCTTCACTACCAGGGACAAGACAGACAGTTAACTTTGTTGTGGTGAAGCCAGATCTCGTTTTCAGCCTTATAAGTCTATTGTTTTTCACCACTGACCTGTTCCCTTAAAGAATGGAGGCTTCCCGGCTGAACTCTCCATCGGGTCATGTGCTGATCCAAAGAGTGACCAGTCGTCACCATCGGTACCGCCGTCTTCCCACGCTTGGTGCTGAGGTGCGTAGGCAAGGTGCTGTGTGTGGTCCTGGAAGCTCTCCGGACTGTCCAAAGCTGTCCAAAAGAGAACCGATGCCAAATCCACAATGTACGCAAAAACATAATAACACTTTCTCCGATTCTGGAAATCATATTTAGAAGGAAAATGGCAAGAGAGGTCTAACCTCCGAGAACACATCAACGTTTTCATTGGGTTGTACCTGCGTCAGTGTCGCCATGCAGACTCCACGTTGTTGCTGCTCTTCTGCAGAACACACTGGACATAATGAAAAAACAATTTGTACTTTTAAAATAGGACACAGTCATAAAGTGAATCTGGAATATATGTACAAATTATTGCCTTTTTTTTATGACCAGCAAATCAATAAGTGTATGGGTAATAAGGCAGAACAATAGGACACAGTTTGGTGTCTTTCGGGGTCGGAAACCCTGGAGCTCTGCCCATGGAGTCATCGTTGGGCTGCCTCTTCATCTTGTGCGTTCTCCAGCTCACAGCGGGTCTGCTCTTAATCGTAGCATGAAGTACGGCGGCAAAAAAATCATTCCATTCTTCATTTCATCTCACAGACACACCAAAAAAAAAAAGAGGGAAGAAAAAAAAACAAAAAAAAAACAACCAACAGTAGTTCGTGCAGACTGCATTTTCTCCGGGAAACGGCCACAAGCCAACCACCCGCCCCCCAAAACAAAGCGAAGTGCAATGTCATCACCCAGGAATTTGAGAAATACCCGGAAAGTCTGAGTTTTATTACAAAAATCATCTGCAAGCACAAACAAATGTTGGGCAAAAACATGCCTTTTAATTAGAGAGGCAATTGTCCCCGGCCTCACCAGAATGTCAGTGGTAGGTGGGGGCCGTGGAAAACACAAAGTCTGGGACGACCACGACCCTCTCTCTCAGGCGCTCTGTCCTGGGACCGGGTCTGGGCCGGGCCCGGGGTGGGGGGGCAGGTCTGGGGTTAGAACCCACAACCCTCAGACAGAAGTCGCTGCTCTTGCGGCAGATGAGACACTCACAAACAAACCAATTCACAGGAAAAGTTGTCTTGGGTTTCTTGGTAGACGACAGTAAATGTTGTTTACCCAGCACTTGATCGTTGTTTGGAGTCCTCCGCCGTCTCGGTACCAAACGTTTCTGGTGCTGATGAGGTCACCGCCTTTCCCGACCTAGAAATCACAACATATGGAAATGTTAAAGGGGCGCCTGGTTCAAACACGGCATTTAAAAGGTAACAATACTGAGCGGAATCCTGGGTGTCTCTGAAATAGCGCTTGTGTGGAAAAGTGTTTGTGAATGTGAAAACTATACAACCCTTACTTCCTGATATGCCAACACCTCCAGCGGCCTACACTGAAGTAGGCTGCAGTGTCCAAGAGAGCGTGAATGACGATGGAATTCAGCTACATACAGCTGAATTCCATCTAAAGATGATTTCAAGATAGTTTTTCATTTTTATTTGTATTACTTTTTTCAAGGAAAACAAATCGAACTGAACAATTACAGTTGAAAGACTCTATGATATATATATTTTTTTTACATTTTAACATCCCCAAATCCCATTTACCCACATCCTGCTCCCCTCTATCTACTCCTGCCCCGTCCTGCAGGCCCCTTCTCAGAGCAGAATTAAACCACATTACAGTAGGTTAAATACAAACACGAAAAAGGAAACAAAACAAGCAAAAACTTTGTTTTTTTTTTAAAGTATTCGATAAGCTAAAAAAAATTTATTTTCATCTTTTTTAATTTTTCAAAATTTTTATTTTCTTCATTTTCTATGTATTATTTATCTATTGAAGATATTAGTTTAAGATTTTAAGACAGTTAAGATTCACAGCTTGTCCACCAGTGACAAGTGACAGTGTGACAAACCAGGGAGCGAGGGCTGTAGGTTTCACATCCACGGACCGTCCACCGGCGGTCTCAGCAGTGGACGCCGTTTCAGAGACACCCAGAAGACCGCTCGGTAACGTGGGCGCTAGTGAAGGGCTATCTCTACAACATGCAGAGAGGGGTAAAGTTGAAAACTGTGACTCTTTCCCTTTAACCTTAAAGCAGCAGTACAAGCAGCGGCGGGAGTGAGCTGCGGTGGAATCGCCATGTAAGAAGTAGTCGGTGGGAATTGAGGGAACTCTGTGGGACCAAACACTGTAAGTGATCTGGACAACATATATGAAAATACTTTAGATTGTTTTGGCTTGGATTATTCCTAAGTGCTACGAGGAACTGAATCTCCCCTTGAAGAAGCCTCGGTTCCCAGGCGGGTCATAGTAACTGGATCTTCTGTTTCATAGTTTACCGGAGCAAAGGGGACCGAGTGACTGGTTTCCATTCTGCAGTGCTGTAACCGATTGTCCCAGTGACCACAACAAAGGACCCAAAAAATAAAAAAGAGGAGCGAGAGAGAGCGGGGGTAGAGAGTTTCCCAGGGCGGAAAATGGAGGGGCGAGTCCCCAGATTGATGCTTCAATAGCTTCCAGAGCTTTCGGAGCTTTAACCAAAAACGTTAAACCTGACTCTATGCGCTGCGTCCGTCCGGTCGCCTGTGCCCAGCAGCGAGTCAAGGCTGTGCCAGCGGTTGGTGCTGCGCCATTGTAACGCACACACAGACGGAGCGGGGTGTCTGAAAAAACTTCCCGAGCCCAACTCGTCAATAGAACGCAGCCAAGATGGCTTGATCTATTTCATCCATCCGGACATGAGAGGAAACACAAGAAGTAATCACTCTGGATGGCGCTGAAATTGTTGCTCTGTAAAACATTACAGTGGTCTCCCGACAATGTAGGCCATATGTACATTAAGTAGATACTGGTTTTTATGTTGTGTGAGGTAGTTTTGTGTGTGTGTGTGTGTTTGTGACCCAGTCAAGTCAATTTTGTTTGTATAGTCCAATATCACGAATTACAAATTTGCCTCGAGGGGCTTTAAAGCAACACAACATCCTGTCCTTAGACCCTCGCATCAGATAAGGAACAACTCCCTAAAAAAAAGGCACAAGGGTCAACAAGGGGAAGGGTTTACACACTTGGGATAAGGGCGGTGTTTGATTAAATGGCATCGCTTTCCGAGCTGCCCCTAAGGTATCCTCACTGTAAAGGTAAAACATTAACCAGTCTCACTTTGTCCCGAAACAAAGCTCTTCTGACGGATCCCCCCCCCCGCCACACACACACACACTGCCCCCTCAAGTCCTCTTCAGTTACGGGGAGGGGAGGGGGGGGCATGATATTGAAAACCAAATGGGATGCATCAATTACTACCCACAATGCTGAGCGCTGTTTCACTGGCACAGAAATGTCTCGTATGCCCGTGTGCCAAGTTCAAAGGCCCTGCTCTCGTTAATATCACGGACGACCTCCGCCTCGCTGCGGTTCCTGGAAGGCTAGAAACAAGACATGCTCATGCACACAGGGAAATGGGGCGTTGCACAGGCGAGGAGGGCAAGAAGAAAAAACAAATATGAGTAGGAAAACTAGGCAAACACATGGCGACTGTCACTGACTCCAACGACTGTCAATTTTTTCGATGTTTTGTTTTCGATGCCTCGAGTCCTTTTCCCCCTGGGGACTGCGCTGTCGATGTCTCCAAACATTTAGATTAATAATTCCCTGGAATCCTAATTCCTGAAGTGTGAGTGTATGCAGAGACAGTGGTCTGGGAACAATGACATACAGACGCCATCTCATGGATCAGACAGGATTCTCTGTCCAGAGAATTTCGTGTTGTCCCAGCATGGATCTGGCACGTTCGGTGGTGAGGCTCAGCCCTCTCGCGTGTGAACTAATTTACGATTTAGCCTCCGTCACACAAACGCTGAGTATTTATTCATCAGTTATGCAGATTATCTTTTGAGCTTGAAGAGCAGGCTCCTATATGCCGTCCTTGTCAAATGCTCCTATAAGCACAGAGCCACTCTAACAGTTGAATTACTGAGGTTGTCAGTTTATGTTTGCAGTGAAAACGCCGGGATATGATCCAAGAGCGGCCAAGCTGAAATATCTCCTCACTGATAGGAACTCTGTATCCTTCGCTGTCGACGCTGGGTCTATTACTGAAAGTGTTGAGTGATTTAGTGATGAATTATTGGGCGTGATTTCAATCACTGGAAGTGCTGACTGTAAATGTCAGTGTCGGAGTGCAGGTGCAAAGTAAGTTCAAGATAATTACACGCTTGATCCCTCGTATCAAAACACATGGCATGTAATGGTTTGCCTTGTAACAGAATACAGGACTAGAAGGCCCGCTGGTGACTCCCAGTGTCAGGAGAGCAAAGCTCCGCCCTGCCCCCTTTACTTCCTGGGCGGTAATTGCTGTGAGACGGTGAAGACACGTGAGACGGTGATGTGTGTGTGTGTGTGTGGAGGGGGACAGTTGGGCGTGCACACGCCGCCAAAGACAAAACAACATGACGGCAGTCAAGACGTCCCCTCCCACCTTGTTTTCACTTGCACAGGACACCGAAATGTCTGAGGCCGTGGGGTCGATGATGTCAGCGCTGACGTACTGTGAGGTCACGGTTAACGTGGGGGTGTGTAGTGGTGATGTTTGAAGGCCATGGTGTTTCCACAGGGTCATGGAACCAAAGTGCAGAAAGCTATACTGGCCAGCAGGTCTGATGTGAGATGGGGATACGGGTTCAGCGTTGGACTGGTACCTTCTCTGTGGGAACATCTGCATGGCCTTCTGTGACCTGCAAAGCCACCATGCGTTTTATTGGTCACGCCTCACGACGAGTGGCTGTAAATAGGGATTCATAAATGAGCAGGACACTTACACGGTCTTACAGCATACTTGTTAACACTAGCAGATGCTCAAAAATATTGTTAATGAGTAGACTCTCTAACCGGTTGGCTAACGGGTCGGACCCTTTAGTTGACTGGTTAACGTAGTCGCCCGTGGTGCAAGCGACCCAGGTTTGCGTCCCGGCTGCGGCGGTTCCCAGCTGCCCCCTGAATTCGCTGCATTGTTGTCAGAAGTGGGATGGTGAGACCGTGAGGCCATTGGAAGTGCGTGCGCCCAGAGGCGTAATGGAGCTGATACTGAAGGAGGGGGTTAGTGTAACGATCATGAATGAGTAGACTCACTAGCTGGTTGGCTAACGTGTTGGACCCTTTAGTCGACTGGTTAACGTAGTCGCCCATGGTGCGGGCGACCCGGGTTCGCGTCCCGGCTGCGGTGGTTCCCGACTGCCCCCTGAATTTGCTACAATATCATTTATTTATACATCGACAATAGCGTTACAAGTGTAACAGTGTAACGACCACAGATATGTAGACTCGCTAGCCCACTGACTAACAGTTTGGACCCTTTAGTTGACTGGTTAGCGCAGTCGCCCGTGATGCAAGGAACCCAGGTTCGATCCCGCCTGCTCCCTGAATTCGCGCTACATTTGGTGGCAGCGGTGGGACGCATATGCGCTCAGAGGCATGAGCTGGTATGTTGAAGCACGATTTCACAGGGCGGGCGGGAATCGAACCTGAGTTCCCCGCACAACTGCGCTAACCAGCCAACTAAAGGGTCCGACCTGTTAGCCAACGGGCTGGCGAGTCTACACATCTGTGGTGCGTACACTGTTACACAACACAGAAGCTGAAGTTGGGTCAGGACTGATGTGTTGGTGTAGACAGTCTGCTGAGGTTAAGTTTAGACACAAACAAGGACGAAGACACCAGAACCAACATTCAGACATGTCAGTAATATTTACTGATTTACAGTTATCAATATTTTTAAGCTGCTAGCTAATGTTAAGTGTTTTAAGAGCATATATGTACCCTGTTGTTCATTTATTAATCACAATTTAGTGCAGAACCATTTTATTCGACTCATTACATTTACCCAATTTTGTTTAGGGTTAGGGTTAGGATAAAGATTATCGCTGGTCAGGTTAGAATATCCAATATTTCAAGTACTTGTATTAAAGCCCAGCCGAGGTATCCAGGTTAATTAACCATATTTATGGACATATGCTCCCTTCACCATAGATTTTCTTAATTTCACCAACTTGGATTGATTCAACATTTAATTGTGCAGACCTAAATTAACAAATGAACCCCACCATGTCCACTGATAGGTTTTACTCTCCTGAAATAATTGGAATCTAGTGTTTTAGATTAATTTTTTTTCCATTTTCAATCAACAGTCCATCTTTGCAGCCTCCAATTTCCATCAATGGCTTTTTACAAACTTCTCAGCGGAATTGTCGCCTGCCGTGCTGATGCTGCACAGCACTTTTATTCTCATTGGTGGATAAGTTTATTTAGAGAGCACATTTCATTCATTAAAATGCAACACCATGCACATCTCATCAAATGAAGGTGCAGATAAAAACAAGGTAATGCTCAACACTAAAACAATGCATAAATGGAAAAAATAAGAAAATTAAAAAATTAAACCTTAATAAAATGTGAGTGAGAAAGATACAACAGAATATTTAAAGAGGCATAATTACAATTATAGTTACAGACGTCTCCCATACCACCATGTGATGTGACTGGACAGAGGCCTTAATCCTAAACACAACCACCTCTAATACCTCAGTTGAACCCATGCATGCTGGGTATGGGTAGGGTGTTTTGTGTATGCCGACTTTTCAGCAGTACCGTCTTCGCTGTGTTGGGACCTCAGTGTTGCATGGAGGTGGACTAGTAAGTTACGGGAGGGCACGCTCGTTTTTCTTTCTGCTGGTCAAGGTGGAGGTCCTGTGTAATTGCTGGACTGTCCATTGCCCTGAATCTCAAAGTACTTCATTGATTTCATAAGATGGGGGGAGGGGGGTGGTGGTTTACTGCAAGTCTCTGAAGGAGTCCGTAAGCAAAATCCAAGATAGGAAGCGGTGGAAAGTACACGCAAAGCCATTCACTTTTTGCTTTGGCCCGTTCGGTTGTAATATCCCAGGTTATCCGACATCCAGATAGAGTCTTCACATGGTTTTCTGGGTGCAACTCAACACATCCCTACTAAGGAGTCTAACACTGAGCTGTTTGTGTTCATAAGAGCCATCTCCAAAAGTATGACAGATTCTTATTTGAACAGATCCTGATTTTATTGGAGAGCCCGTTCAACTGGATAGAGGATTTTCCCCCCGTTTGATTCCTAAAAGGCTTTCTTTTTACTGGGTAATAAATCAAACAGTGTTCTTCGGTTGGCTGTTTCCACCATGGTAATGCAATACGGTGACGGTAGTTCATGAAAACACACTGTGTTGTAACACAACGTTGTGCTGGTATGTGTCTGCCATCTATTGGACCTCTCCGAAACACCACTCAGATTTTTGTCTTTTTTTCTTTTTTTTTTTTTCTTAACAGGTTCTCTTGAGAAAAATTACAACGGGACACAGGTGAAGGACTGAAAAAAAAAAGGTTTTCCCTAGGAGAACATGTAAAAGAAATCATCCAGGTTTGGAATAACATGGATGATTCATTTGTTACGAATGTGGAAAAAACAGGAGGACATCCGGCTTGAACATCCCAGCTTGTCCGGTTTTAAAGACATGAAATTAACCCATTGGCCTCGTCAGCATGAAGTCTGCTGCACAGTCGTGAATCTAAAAGAAATGGGGGCAAACGAACAACCCTGTGACACCCATCAAAGTACATTTTTGTGTTTATGGTAATGAGAAACAGTGGTTTGTAAAAAAGAAAAAAGAAGAAAAAAAAAAGAAAAAACAAAATACCCCCAAATTTATTAAAAGAACTCACTTATGCCCTGTAACATGTGTTGCGGTGGAGGACCGGGTTGGACGCCAGGAAAAATGGGGAGTTGGTGAGAGCAGGAGTCCGCCCAGCACGTGCCTCCCCACGGCCCCGGGCATCAACTCCCATCAGCCCCCTGTACCCCTCGCTCCCTCTCGCGGGCCAGACACCACCATGACCACTCTCATACCAAGAGGCCCAACAAGCCATTGTACAACCCGTCAGCAAACGGCTCCAGATGCACACCGGCACAGTTTCCCTCCCCATTATGTCGAGTTTTGGAGCCCGCTTAGCTTAGTCACACCGTAAACGTCCAGCGTAAGCAGACTCGTCCCTCCTGGCTTCGGGACATGGGGAATCTGGCACCAGATATTTGCTCATTTGTCCCCCCACATGGATGTGGTTTGGTAGGGCTGCTGAGGGACCGCGGCCCCGGGGCCTCCTTACCATCCAAATCCAGAGCCACAGCCGGGCCTTTTACTGGGCAGCCTCCTCCCACGCAGTCTGGCCCTACCACCTCTTTCTTTTTTTTTTTTTTTAATGGTGGTAAGTAATACTGTGGTGTGGACTTCGACATAAAAAAAAAAATTCAGTTTGATGTGTTTTCTTTCTCCCACACACACACACTGAAATGGACAACACTGTTTCTGATCAGCTTGAGGTGGTTTTTATGTTTTCTACTGAAGCACTTTGTTTAATTCTGTTTCAGAAAAGCACTCTATCAATAAAGCTATTATTATTACAACTATTATTTTAAAGTTTTTTTTTTAACTACGGAACAATGTGCTAATTGCATGAATAATCTTTGTAGTTAAATGTAATACCGTCCCCATGTGGTTTTCTCTATTGTGCAGAGTTTCTCTTTTAATGCACAAATACTATGTTGTAGGTTCAGAGACATTCCTGTTTGTGCACCCGGGAATGCTTAAGTACAGCAGTTGCCTTATTGTATTGTGTTTTGTTTCCTTTATTGTTTATGTCTTAACGGCCGCACTGGTTTTATTCTGCGCTTGCTTGCTTGCATAATTCAATTCCCCTACCAGCTTTAATACAGGCAATTTATGTTGTCTTGTCTTCATCTGGTGTTGTCTTGTGCCCTTTTATCTTCTGTCATCTTATCTTACCTCAGCATATTTGTTAGTCTCTAGCTGGTTCCCCGTAAATTAAGTTTTTCATAAATCGTGAGTAATCTGCTGTTTAAATATAGCCCATGAGCATAAGGCCGCGGCAGTGTCTTCTCCCTCTCCCAAAATGAATCAAAATAGACTCCGTCTCTACTGACAAGAGCTCGGAGATTCTTGGGTTTTGTGATTTAGACGCTTCCTTTGTAACTTGAGTCCTTCCATACGGGCTGCAGAGAGCAGCTCTCTAACCGGTCGCCACACCAGAACCCCGCTGAGATTACTCACTAAGCTGACCAGTTCAAACTCACATTAGCATAAGTTGGTATAATTACGTGGGGGCCCCTTTGTCAAGCGTTCAGTTAGAAAAACATGTACCCTATCAAATGAGGTAAAAAAAGAGGTTTTGGACACAAACACACACACACACACACACACACACACACACACACACACACACACACACACACACACACACACACGCTTGCATTTCTTCCCTCTTTTCAAGTCGACCACAAAGCTGACCCGCTGGCCTCTCGAGAGGATATCCCCCTTCAGTCGGGCTTTAAATCCCATCCACTGCGGATGACTCAGGATTCTGATGGATGTCCCTCCTTGGCCATTGTCTTTGAAGCGTTGGGAGGCTCTAAGCGGGGTTTGGCCGCAGTGATGATTACACCGCCGTAGTTAGACCGCTGCTGACATCTGCGTGGCTTTACTCCCCCCCTCTGATGTCCCCCAAGCTGGAGGGAGAAAGCAGCTCTGGTTCACTGACGAACATAATTAGGAAAGTGGTCGCTGGTGCCCAGGATCTTGTCAAACCCCCCCCCCCCCAAACACACACACCGCACAGTCACTCTACCCCCCTCCCACCATATCTACCACAACTGGTGTTGATTTCGTTGATGAAAAACTACCATGAAATATGTTTGCCTACATTCTGTTTTCCATAAGGACAACGGAATATAAAGTCACCTTTGTAAACAAAAATTGAACCCAACTTGTGATTTAACCCCGGATTAACCCTAACAGGCAACTTTTCTTTACTCGAGGCAGCATTAAGTAATATGTTTATAACATAATATTAATAATTTAATATTAACAGTGACGCCAATGGCCCCCTGTAATGCAAAATTACTACTCATACTGCGATCGCACCGACAATCAACATCACCTTCTACAAATTTCCTTCACCTGACACAGGCTTTGCCGTCACTTTCAGCTCATTGTGGACATTATTTGGTCTGCAAAATACGCCCCCCCCAAACGTGCCATAAACCCATGGATAAACCACTTGTTACTCAGAAATGGATATGAAACTCATTGTTTGGGGTTGGCCCTATGTTCCCTCATGAATTGTTAGGGTGAGGGTTAGATTTAGGGTTAGGATGAGGATTAAGTTTAGGGTTAGGGTTAGCGTGAGGGTGAGCGTTAGGGTTAGGGTTAAGTTGAGGGTTAGGGTTAGGCTTAGCGTTAGGGTTAGAGTGAGGGTTAGGATGAGGGTTAAGTTTAGGGTGAGGGTGAGGTTTAGGGTTAGATTTAGGGTTAGGATGAGAGTTAAGTTTAGGGTTAGGGTGAGGGTGATGGTTAGGTTTTGGTAAAATAGCCAACAGCTCTCCCCGCTTCATCTTCTGAATCCGCAGTTTAAATAAGAGAGCTATCGGGAGGGGCTCGGCCCACTGCAGTCTGCTCAAGTGCCTCCATGCCTAAGTGCTAGTGGCAGTCATGTCTGCTAGGGACAGTTTTAAATTGTTGTTTTTGCTATTTTTCTGAGCTATTTTTGCTCTCTCTCTCCCTCTCTCTTTTAACCCACTCTTTTCATTGCTTTTTCTTGCTTGAAAAATTATCTCTCAGTAGTTACAAAAAAAGATTTTTTTCTCGTAGTTAAAAAAAGCTACCGTCTGGGTAGCGTGGCGGTCTATTCCGTTGCCTATCAACACAGGGATCGCCAGTTTGAATCCCCGTGTTACCTCCGGCTTGGTCAGGCGTCCCTACAGACACAATTGGCCGTGTCTGCAGGTGGGAAGCCGGATGTGGGTATGCGTCCTGGTTGCTGCACTAGCGCCTCCTCTGGTCGGTCGGGGCGCCTGTTCGGCAGGGAGGGGGAACTGGGGGGAAATCGCGTGATCCTCCCACATGCTACGTCCCCCTGGTGAAACTCCTCAATGTCAGGTGAAAAGAAGCAGCTGGTGACTCCACATATATCGGGAGGAGGCATGTGGTAGTCTGAAGCCCTCCCCGGTTCGGCAGAGGGGGTGGAGCAGCGACCAGGAAGAGTGGGGTAATTAGCCAAGTACAACGGGGAGAAAAAAAAAACGCAAATAGAGAAATATAATTCCCTAAAATTGCAACGGCCTGTGATTTTTTGAAATTTGCCTATTGACCCTTCCTTTGAGTGCCTCTAGAGGCCATTTTCAGAGTAGTGTATTTTCCCTTCAGGCTAAAGTACCCTTGGAGAAATGCTGAACTTTTGCACAACAGCCAATTGGATTCAAGCGATTTCCTTCTCGTCTGCCAAGCTGGAACAACAAATAGAATTTGGATTCTCGCTTCCCAGTTCCCGCTAAAAATGGAAGAGAAGCTTATGATTTATTGTCTACGGATTAAGGGTCTTGTAACCAGGGTTCGGCTACTACAGCTCTGTCACAATAAAAAAAAAAAAAAAAAACTCATACAATAAATGCATCTTGTTTGCCACATCGGAGCCACCTGAGGAAGCAGATAAACATGGAGATATGCACACCGGTGACTTAAGTGATATATCGCCTCATACCTGAACACAGCTTAAAGGGCAGGTCCATTATTTTTTGTGTTTTTGAGGTTTATATATCACTACTGGCTTCCCAGTAGTGTTCCCTCTGTATTCTACTACTACTAATACCACTACCATCCGTTTCCATTTCTTCCTGTCCTCTGCATCTTCCTCGCTCACATCAGCCACCTGCATGTCCTCCCTCACCACATCCATAAACCTCCTCTTTGGCCTTCCTCTTCTCCTCTTCCCTGGCAGCTCCATATTCAGCATCCTTCTCCCAATATACCCAGCATCTCTCCTCCACACATGTCCAAACCATCTCAATCTTGTCTCTCTTGCTTTGTCTCCAAACCGTCCAACCTGAGCTGTCCCTCTAATATACTCGTTCCTAATCCTGCCCTTCTTCACGTCCAATGAAAATCTTAGCATCTTCAATTCTGCCACCTCCAGCTCCGCCTCCAGTCTTTTCACCAGTGCCACTGTCTCCAAACCATATGACATAGCTAATGTCAGTATATGATAGTTATCGAATTTTGATATTCTAAAAAGCATGTTACGAGCTTATTAAAAGGTATTACAAAGTATACGGTCAGAACTGCCAATTCTCACGCAATGAGCGTGACACATAAGCAACTGATCCCTTTTCTCACGCTCTCATGCCACACTTCCTGTTTGTCAGGCTGTGAAACCCCAAATCCGCCATAGATGAAGAATCATCAGAGCTCCTTTTTCTAACCCACGGCCCTCAAACACATCACTAGATTGTTATTAACAGGCTACGTGGGGGGGGGGACTTGTGTGTGGTTGCCATGGCTACCTTAACGCCTTAAAACAGATTTACATGGGGATGCCAGGAGAGAAAACAACACCAGAGGTGAGTAGGGCCTACTGTCATAACAGAGTTGTTCATCTACGGGTGACTACATCGATCAATAAACTTTGAAACCTTTCGATAATTGACTTTGTAAAGCTGCGAAGTTACCGACCGAGCGAGCACTGTTTGTTGTAAATGCCGGTTGGCAATGCCGAGTTTCATGTTAGCAAGTTTACCGAGCAAGTGTTTGATTTATTTAATGAGTGTGGCACGGTACGAATGCTATCTAAAGTGGCTGGGACAACTGCAGGGAAGAAAAGGGGCTTTTTTTTCTTTCTTTCTTTCTGGGTGATGACAAACCAACCATCGAAGAAAAAAAGCCGGTAACACTTTAGTATGGGGAACATAGTCACCATTAATTAGGTGCTTATTAGCATGCAAATTAGCAACATATTGGCTCTTAATTGGTCATTATAAAGTACTCATTAATGCCTTATTCTGCATGGCCTTATTATACAACCAGTAAGCCATTAACTATGAGTTTTCCCTCTATAACCTCAGAAGTATTGCTTATTAGTAGTACCATCTCAATATGCTTTGCTTAGTATGGCCTTTATAAGGTGGTGGTACCACAAGAAGAGTTATTCTCCCTTACTAACACTTAATGAATATGTTCTGTTCTTACATAACAACACACAAAACTACAAGTGTTCATAGTGTTACATTACTCTAAATTAAGTTTTTGTTACTTAGAATATGTTCCCCATACTAAAGTGACATCTTGATCGTTACTAATTCACTAGTAATTACGTTTTTTTTACTTAGAATATGTTCCCCATACTAAAGTGACATCTTGATCATTACTAATTCACTAGTAATTAGGTTTTTTTACTTAGAATATGTTCCCCATACTAAAGTGTTACCAAAAAGCCTTTCATCCAGAACAGACAGAACGACATGAACAGAACAACATGAACAGACAGAAAGACATGAACACAGATCGCTATCTTGGCGTTGCTCTTACTATCTTCTATAGCACAGCGGTCTCCTAATACAGGTAGTCCCCGGGTTGCGAACGCCCGACATACAAACCCCCGTACTTACGAACCGACCTACCTCCGTAAAGCCTCTTCTTCTTTCGGCCTGTTCCCTGTTTCCCAGGGGTCGCCACTGCGAATTGGATAGATTCCATCGGTACCCTGTGAGGGCACAGCACCGGGTTATCAACAACCTCCAACAACAACAACAAACGAAAACAACAGTAACCGGGTTAACAACGGCCTCCCTAAAGCCTATTATTTAAAAAAAATCGAGTTACACACAACGGTTCGTATTAACGAACGGACGGACTACTTTGCGCGACGCTGAAAACCCTGCGCGTTTTCGGCGGTTGCCGGCCGGAGGGGAGGACAACGCCGCGCAGTCGTCGCCATTTTAAGTAGGACCATGCACATTGTTGCGTTTCAGTTAAAATGTTCCGTGTTTACCCTCGTAATCATGGCTTCAAAGCGTTATTCTGATGCAAGTGATGGTGATGCAACGAAGAAAAGTTAAACGAAATTAGACTTTGTTCAGTTTGTGACTTGCTAGCCACGCCAGCGCTTTAGCCCCTGTCGTCTGGGCTTCCATCTTCTTCCCTCTCGATTAACCAGGTGCACTATAGCTCGCGAACCACAGCGACACCTACAGGACCGGCAGTGGTGAGCGGCATGGCTATCTTATCTGCTGAAATCGCTGCTTGAATGTCAAATAAAAAAAATCAAATCAATTTTATCTGTATAGCCCAATACCACAAATTACAAATTTGCCTCAGTGGGCAATTCTAATTCGCTTCCACATTTCCCGTCAGCTTCAACGGACCTGGTGGTTTTATAGCATCCATTTTATTTAGTTATTTATTTATTTTCTACTTCTGGCGTTTGACAAAGAATACCCATCCTGGTAGCATGTAATGTTCATACTGAATAAGAAATGAGACTTCAGTTTGTGACTTGCTAGCCACGCCAGCGCTTTAGCTCCTGTCGTCTGGGCTTCAATCTTCTTCTCGCTCGATTAACCAGGTGCGCTTTAGCTCGCGAACCACAGCGACACCTACAGGACCGGCAGTGGTGAGCGGCATGGCTATCTTATCTGCTTAAATCGCTGCTTGAATGTCAAATCAATATTTATTTATTTTTTTACTTCTGGCGTTTGACAGAGAACACCCATCCTGGTAGCATGTAATGTTCATATTGAATAAGAAATGAGACTGTTCAGTTTGTGACTCGCTAGCCGGGCTAGCTCTTTATTTCCTGTCATCTGAGCCTCCTTCTTCTTCTCTCTCGATTATGCAGGTGTACTATAGCTCACGAACGACACCTACAGGTCGATGATATATTTAGCCGAGCTATAGACGCATCATTACAGTGGGGAGTTTGAAATGTTTCTTTAGAGTTTTTTATACCTATACACACATTCTCGCTCTCAATTGTAAGTACTGTACTGTAGTTAGATTGATTATTACTGTGTGGATGGAAGCTGGGAGAAAACAAGAGACGAACTTCTCTTTGACCTCCACCCTGCGTGCGTATACCACCCCCGCCCAGCCACATCGCCCTGCGTCACCATGGCCACACCCCGAACCTTTAAAGTGACCATGTGAATTTCATACTAATGTAACCGGTTATGTTCTTGCCCGGTGCGGGATTCGATACGGGGTGTACTGCACCACAAGGCGACATCCCTAACCGCTCGACTAAAGGGTCAGACCCGTTAGCTAGGGGCTAACGTGTCTTCTTGGTAGTTTACACAGTCATAACCACCAGCACTAACAACGGTTGCCCAGTGGTTAGTGCTGTCGCCTCACAGCAAGAAGGTCCTGGGTTCGAACCCCGGGGTTGTCCAACCTGGGGGTCATCCCAGGTCGTCCTCTGTGTGGACTTTGCCTGTTCTCCCCATGGCTGTGGTGGGTTTCCCCCACCATCAAAAAGACATGCATGTTAGGGTCAGTACTCCTGCCTAGGCCCCTGAGCAAGGCATGGCAAGACGACCTGGAGTTGGTCCCCGGGCGCTGCACGGCGGCTGCCCACTGCTCCCAAGTACACAGCTAGGATGGGTTACATGCAGAGAGAGAATTTCCCCACGGGGATCAATAAAGCAGTAAAATGATAATAATTATTATCAAACATTTTACAAAGTGACACTAACTTGTAAAAGCTTCCAGTATTTGGAGGAGAAAATAGGCTAACATAAAACTCACGCCAAGACACTCCTGGAAATTAGCTGCCCCGCGTGTGTGTGACAGTTTGCAAAAGGGAGACTGCAAAAACAATCGTGACAGTGTAAAATCATATTTTAGTGTCATGTATCCCATATCATCTGTGGGTTATATAGATAGATATAATCATCAGCCCTAAGTTTTGATTCCATTTTCCCCCAAACACAAAAGGTAAATACTGTAACTAAAAATAATGTTTATTCAGTTTAAAAACAAATCATCCTATGCAATGCATACAGTAAGAAATTAAAAGTGAATGCTACAAAAGGGGAGGGGGGGGGCTCATAAATTCATGATAAAAATATTCAACAATCATATCCTTCTACAACGTTATCAAACTTCATGCACTTTCCATTTACATCCCTTTCTGGATGTCTCATTTCTAAAAATTACTTTTATAGCATAAGATTTCTTAATGTTTAGCTCGTTTGCCTCAATTGCAATACAGCTTGTCGTAATAAATGAAAAGTTAGCACTCTCTTTTGTACACGTGTTAGGGCAGTTAGTGGTTTGTCATCACTGAAAAGGTCAAAAAAAGGTAATATTACCAAACCCTTTAATAATACAATCAGTCAGTCTAACTTAACTTCTGTGCACATGCACGTCACAATACACTGAAGCCCCTCCTCTCTGTGCGCTGTTGTCTTTCTGTTCGTTTGTCTTCAGGAAGGTGCGCTGAGGAAAGGGATGTGTTCTTGCACATGTCGGGACCCTGCATCTGCATCTCAGAACCAGAACTCAGAGATGAAGACATGCACATTGATGATGTTTTGACTGGAGACGCCTGAAGTTGTCAGGTTCCTCATGGACAGTTTCAGTACGAGGTTCAGCGGTCCAATCAGAAGCTTCACCTGCCGGACCACACCTACGAGAGACACAGAAAGGGAACTCTGGGAGTCACTCACGTTACTGTATCGAACCCATTTCTGAGGTAAGACTAAGGTGCACGAGTCAGGCAAAAGGTCAGTGAGTCACATTTGTTTAGAGATGACTTGTGTTTGTGTGGGTGTATGACATTTTGATGTGTGTATGTGCATGGTAAACCAGAAAACACAGTGTTGAACTGGTGCTTCTAAGAGCAGTTCTCATTTCATCTCCTCAGTACTGAGGGTTTTCTGGTATTCCAGCCATCTAATCAGGGAGTTTTTAGACCTGACACTATAGTTTAACATATTTAACCACCAGGCAGAGTAGAAAACCAGCAGTAATGTGGGTCATTGAGGACTGGAGTCAAGAACCGAAAAGACTGAACTGAATGCTTTGTTGTATGTTTTCTCATTTTAATGTACGTTCACAGGCACGACAACCACAAACACTCCACCCTCTCTGCTGTTTTATTCAAAAAGGCTGCAAGTTAACACAGTGTTGTATCCATAAGCCTCTTTCACACATTGCTAGAATGACTTTCGACACCACTGGTGTTTTCCAGGTGTTTCACACATACAGCTAGGGTTGCCACCTTCCACGCAGAAAAATAAAGGAAGCCCCCCGACTCCTCAGGGCCACAACCACTACGGGCCCCAGGGTCAAGAGAGCATTTAGATTCATACTTTAAAGCTTAAACTGCTTTATTAACTATGAACATTAGAAATAAGCTAAAGCTACATTCACTCAAATTGTTGTAACTGAGAGGCTTTTTGTGTATCTGTACTTTTTTGACTATTTTTTTTTAAAGTCAGCGCCGCTCTGATGGCCGAGCGGAATAAACCGCCGTTCTTGCAGTCCGCTCGTCACGTGGCTGGGAGGTTCGTATCCCAGATTCGCCGTAACCGGTCACGGCCCGAGCGTCCACGGGGTAAGGCATTCATTAGGCCACCCTTACCCGAGGGATTAGTGGGTGTAGATGGGTGTAGTGTTCGGGGACTCGTCGTTCTCCAGCGACCCCTCTGGCCCATCCGGACGCCTGCAGCCAAGCGACCAAAAGCATTCTCCCTACGCCTCCTTCGCGGCCTGACGGTGATGCAATCCATGCGAGGCTTCAGCGTGTAAAATAGCGAGAGCAGCCGACACGAGTTTGAAGGAAGCTGGTGTTACGACTATCTCCTTCCTGTGGAAACGTGAGCCAGGGGAGTTATTCGACAAGAGTTCCGGCCATATGCCATTGGGTTAATCGGGTGGGATAAGGGGAAAAACTAGAAATAAATTTATATTAAAAAAAAAAAGTCAGTAATTTTACTTTTCCTTAAGTACATTATTGCTGAATATTGTACTTTACTGCATTTTAAATCCCATCCACTACAGAGAACAAATTCTTGAGGCTCCATAACATCAGAAACTGGACAGCCCAGTGTAAAAATAAGCTAAATAGATTGAACAATTCATCTCATCATCAGCCGCTTCTCCAGGGTCGGGTCGCGGTGGCAGCAAGCTAAGTAGGGCACTCCAGATGTCCCTCTCCCCAGCAATGCCCTCTGGCTCCTCCTGGGGGTTCCCAAGATGTTCCCAGGCCAGATTGGACATCCAGCAAGTTCTGGATCTATGCTGGGATCTCCTCCCAGTTGGACGTGCCTGGAAAACCTCCAAAGGAAGGCACCCAGGAGGCATCCTAATCAGATGCCCAAACCACCTCAACTGGCTCCTTTCGACGTGAAAGAGCAGTGGCTCTACTCCGAGCTCCCTCTGGATGGCCGAGCTCCTCACCCTATCTCTAAGGCTGAGCCCAGACACCCTACGGAGGAAATTCATTCAGCCATTTGTATCTGTGATCTCACCCTTTCGGTCACTACCCAAAGCTTGTGACCATAGGTGAGGGTTGGAATGAAGATTGACTGGTAAATTGAGAGCTTTGCCTTCCAGCTCAGCTCCATCTTCACCACAACAACCCAGTACGTCTGCATTACTGTTGATGCTGCACCAATCCGCCTGTCAATCTCCCGCTCCATCCTACCCTCACTCATGAACAAGACCCCGAGATACTTGAACTCCTTTACTTGAGACAACTCATCCCCAACCCGGAGGGAGCAATCCACCATTTTCCAGTAGAGAACCGTGGCCTCAAACCTGGAGGTGCTGACCCATCCCTGCCATTTCACACTCAATTGCAAAGTGCCCCAGTGCGCGCTGGAGGTCACGTTCTGAACAATTTATGAAACTTTAAAATTGCAAAAAAGTTCTTCCCTCAAACCTCTTCAATGAACAGTCATCAGTTCATCAGAAAGTCCTCTTTCTGATGTGTGGAGCAGTAGACCAGGTTTAATGTCTCCTTCCAGTCATGTTTCAAGACATTAAATACGCTGTTTGATATAATAAATTGTCTGATGTGGTTTTTTTCTGCAAATTAAGTTCAATTATCTTGTCAAAATCCTTAAAATCACATCTACTCCTCCTCCCTCATAAAAAAATCCAGATTCTATGTTATGAATATGATCCCCACCCTCAATTAAAATCCCACCACCCCTCCGCAGCTCGCCTCAGTGCATACAAGCTCACCATGGACTCTGCTCACCAAACCACCTTGTTTTCTGTTTTGCTTCCTACTGTACTCTACACAATGGGAAGTGGTAATATAGGAGTAATTCAGCAATACTTGTTCGAACCAGAAACTGATTCCAAAGAAGAAGAGCAAATTGGACAGGGCTGCGTACAAGTGGACATACCAGAATGGTAATGTATTATTTGTATCGCTCTCTGTAACCTCAGAAGCCTTCGGCTTGACAGAGGAAGGCTAATCTGGAAGTTAGCCGACTCGGCCGGCGCTGGCAGAAATCTCTGGTGCACATGCTCTGTAGGCGCTAGAGCATGTGGGCGATTCCCCAAGCTCTGGGTGACTAACTAAGTGACTCCAGTGACTTGAAAACTCAACTCTCTTCAGTGAGTGACTCATACAAACTCGAGTCAGTAAAAACAGTTGAATCTCCCATGGACTGCTCCAAGTTGAGCGTGATCAGCCACATCCTGCGAAGAAGACACGCCCCTACTCTGCCTCTGATTGGCTCTGATCTCGCTCCTCATGCCTAAACCGTACCAACGAAGGCAATGAGTACTAGCCAATCAGAGGCAGAGTAGGGCGGTTCTTTGCGAAATGCGGGGGGGGGGCGGAAAATTAAAGACCTTTTGGAATGACTCACTTACTGTATTGTCTGTGAATGTTCTCATTCATCCAGGTCATGGTTATCCAAAGGAGTTGAATCAAGTGCAACTGGACTTGGATAAATACCAGTTGCACTTGATTCAACTCCTTTGGGTACACGTACTGTATTGATTCAAAACTGGACACAAGACTTAATTAAGTTTCCTTTATTAACCCACTCGGGGAAATTCAGTTACTGCAAATTAACCCATCCTATCTGTGATGTGTAGCTTGGAGCAGTGGGCTGCCACCTTCATGCTGCGCCCGGGGACCAAGTCCAGTTCTTTTCCCATTGCCTTGGTCAGGGGCACAGACAGGAAAACAAACCCTAACATGCATGTTTCTTTTGATGTTGAGGGAAACCAGAGCACCCGGAGAAAACCCACCGCAGACACAGGGAGAGAACATGCAAACTCCACACAGAAGACGACGTGGGATGACCCCCACGGTGGGACAACCCCAGGGTTCGAACCCAGGACCTTCTTGCTGTGAGGCGACAGCGCTAACCACTGGGCCACTGTGCCACCCTAATAGTCAAATACAGGACAATTCCGTATTTTACCTTACATACAGGTATCGGTACGTTTTTCAACTACCATGACATGACCATGTATTCTGTCCTCTTTCCACTGGAGAAACTCAAATATTAAATTCACAAGTTGGATCTTGTTTTTGACGAGTTATCTTGAATCCTATATTTTCATGCCCAACCTAGAACTGTATATTCCCCCTGGGACGGTTTCATTTCTCACTAGATTCTCCAAGCGTTGTTGGAAAAGTGAAGGGAAAAGGAAGTGCTCACTTGGTTCAGTATAGTTTTGTATAGCTGGACGTTTCTGGCATCTTCTGGGTCAGTGATGTGCGTCAGTACTGGAGGTTTCTCATCTGACCGCCTGCTTTATCACACGTGGAACTGACGTGTAACATTGCCTGTCTTGTGTTGAAATGGGTTTCTATATCAGGGACCTGTGAGCCAAAATCCGGTGATACGTGTTGCGACCGATGTGATGACAGGAGCTAAGACGTACCTCTGAGAGAATCTGGATTTTATTCCTCGGTCTCTCCTCCCTTCCTCCTACCTTCCTTCCACCCTCTCCCCGCGGACCAGAGACACCCTCCATCACAGATGGGGGAAAAAAAAAAAACTAAACCCACACATGCAAACTGAAACAGAGAACCCAAAGTATTACGGAAGGGCCGTGGAATTCGTTGGGCGCTCTTTTTGCAAGTGAACATACGATTACAGGGTGAAAAAAACACACCAGTGTTTATACAGGCTGTCAGCGGGCCTTTTCTCTTCGGACGCCTGGTGACATTTCAGCTCAGTTCCTGTTTGAACAGCCATCGGCGGGCTTTGCAAACCGCCACGTCGTCCTCTCGCTCCTTCAGCCGTCCTTCTCTCCCCTCTTCATCTCTCGTCTCTTATCTTTCAAACATTCCCGTCGCAACTGCTTCAGAACGGCAGCCGGAGGTGGAATTCCGGGCTCTACAACGATGCTCCAAAAAAACTGAGAAGTGCTTTTCCCCCCCCCCTAAACCGCGGTGATTATGATCCAACGCTTTAATCTGTTCTTGGATTAAAGTGATGACTTATCACTGCCTTGTTCAGGCTGAATTATGAGGTGTCTTTTTGTGTGGTGTTTGTAATAAAGCGTTCGGTCATGTTCGCCATGGGGCACATGACGCTGACGAATGACGTGCCAGGCCCTCCATCATCTGGGACGCTGGTATCGTCGTGCGAGGGTCGGTCCCCTCCCGCCGCCTCCTTCTCCTCCTCCTCCCCCTCCCCTCTCTTCTCTTCCTGGGGATGGAGGTGGGGGTGGGGGTGGGGGTAGGGGCGCTGATGTTTGTGGCACCATCATTCTGGCCCACAAGGGTAAATGAGTCCCATGTGTTTGACAGTTGCAGTCACGCGATACAAGCCATGGAAGCATTCCTTCAAGAGTCCATCTTTAAACTGCCGAGGGACGAGCTATAGAAGCCACTTTTCCTCTCCGCCTCATTCTCTCTCTCCCTCCCTCCCCCCCCCTCTCCCTCTCTCTCATCTCCCTCGCCCCCTCTCTCTTTCCCTCTCATTTACTGCTATGTATGTTTAATCGACGATATTACCAAAGCTTCTAAGTACGATGAAGAGTTATCATGTGAAAGTATTTCTAGAAGAAAAACTGAAGAACAAATGATGTATGGAGCAAGTTTTAAATGCAGCATGAAAGCCTCTCTCTCTCTCTCTCTCTCTCTCTCTCTCTCTCTCTCTCATTTATTGGCATGCATCTTTAATCAACAATGTTGCCAGAGCTTCTACGGAGAATGAAGAGTGATCATGTGATGCATAAACTCTGCAAGTAATAGAAGAACAAATGTATGGTCTTACTTTTTCTTTCTTTTCTCTCTTTTTTTTAAAAACTTTTTTCTCCGTCGCTCTGTCTCACAATTCACAAGTCAATAATAAAGATGCTGTATTGGCTGCCATGTTTAGCATGTTTAATTAATACTGCCAACGCTTCCAAGTGCAATGAAAAGTTATGTAAAATAAAAACTGTGAAAATAATAGAAGAACACGTTTTACATGGAGCAAGTTTTAAATACACCATAAAGCCTCTCTCTCTCTCTCTCTCTCCCTCCCTCTCTCTCTCTCTCTCTCTCTCTCTCGCTCTCTCTCTCTCCCTCTCTCTCTCTCTCTGTCTTTGTCTCTCGCTCTCTCTCCCTCCCTCACCCTCACTCTTGCTGCCTCTCTCTCGCCCTCCGCCTTCTCTCTCCCTCGCTCTCTCTCCCTCCCTCACTCTCTCTCGCCCTCCGCCCTCGCTCTCTCTCTCTTTCTCTCTCCCTCTCTTACTGTCATGCATGTGTAAACAACTTGTATTACCAAAGTTTTTAAGTTATAATAAAAAATCATCTGAAATACAAGTGCAAAGTTACAGAAAAACAGATAACCAATAATGTATGCAGCTGGTTTCACTGTATACCAACCATTTGATTTTGAATAGGAAAATTTAAATGCATCATGAAAGTCCCCCCCCCTCTCATTTACTGTCACGCATATTTAATCAACAATACTGCCAACGTTTCTAAGTACCAAGAAAAGTTATCTCAAATGTAACGACAAAGTAATAGAAAAACAATTATGTAGCAAGTTTGATTCAAACAGAAACATTTAAACACATCCTGAAAGCCCCCATCCCCCTCCATCTCTCTCTCTCCCCCTCTCTCTGTTGCTCTCTCCCTCCGCTCCCTCTCCTTCTCTCTCTCTCCCTCCCTCGCTCTCTCTGTCTCTCCCTCTCCCCCCGCTCTCTCCCCCTCTCCCTCTCTCTCCCCCTCTCCCTCTCACACAGTTCACAAAGTCAAAAATAAAAAAGCTTTGTTGGCATGCATGCTTAATCGACCAGTGCATTGAAAAGTTGCCATGTGAAATATAAGTTCAAGTTATGGAGGAACAAAATGTATGGAGCTGGTTTCACTGGAACAGGAACATTTAAATACATCATGAAAAGCCCCCCCCCCCGCTCTCTCTCTCTCTCTCCTGCTCTAAAGACTCCAGAAGATTCCTGCGATAAGCGGCTGAGAGGGTGCAGAGCATGGGGCCCGGCTCTACCAAGGTTGCCCCCTTGTTTTGGTGTTTTGAGACTCTGTTGCGTAGTGACACTCGGCGGAGGGGAGCGGGAAGTGGAGTTTTTATTGTTTCCAAAGCATCAGCGCTGTCACAGAGAAGGAGCCTGCGTCTGGAGTCAAACAGCAGTAGCCATCATCACAATAAAATAAAGGACACGGGGGTAGGGTGGGGGTGGGGGGCTCGGGGTTTGAATTGGAGTCTGAAAAATAATTCTCAGAGAGAGAGAAGACGACGTGATGCTCAGCTCTTCCACGGGCTACTTCTACTGAGAATCGTCTGCGGCCTTCTTGACCCGCTAGCCATGCGAAACTCGGCTCCGCTCGAATTCACCGAGTTCAAAAGGTTCACAGATTGTTTATGGGCCCCGAATCGGAATCGGTTCACAGGGTTCAGTGCTGAAATAAACACCCAATGAAGATGAGCTTAAAAACAATAAAATGTCATTATGAGCACTGCCTGGACCACTGCAAAGGCGGATGGGTTTCAGTCCACAATAGCCCTGTTTTATTGGGAATAGAGCGATGGTTTCAGATCATAAACGTGACCCGTATCCAACGAGGACTCTCAACAAGCCCTATAATGGGGGTCAAACGAGGCTAAATCGCTGGGCTGCACAAGACTTTCGAGAAGCGTCTCAATGAAAAGCAGAGAAACAATCGTACCTCGTAAATAAATCGCAAAACAACTCGGAGAACAATGAGAGGTTGCGATGTGAAAAGCAGCCGTGGAGGGAAAAAACACAATAGCTTGCATGCTACCAGCCTTGACCGGCGTGAATCCCGATCCCCCTGCTTTGACCTGACGCCGGGGCCCAGGTTCCGCCTCAACGCTGCACATCAGCACGCTCACGTAGACGTGCACATGGTCCTCGGCCTGACCGAGGCATTCGACCACACACACAGCCTCTCTTTTCTGATCCTTTTTCCAATTGTATTTGGCCAATTACCCCACTCTTCCCAGCCGTCCCGGTCTCTGCTCCACCCCCAGATAACATCCGGATGTGGGCTGCTTCAGGCAATGATGTGGCCCTGGTGGTCTTCTTCTGGCCCTGACAAAATGGATGTGAGCCTGAAGTAGCCCACATGTATAACAGCAAATATGGCCCAAATATGCCAAATCAAATGTGGGCCTTTTTGGCAAAGATGCGGTGCCCTGGGCAACATGTAATCTAGATGTGACCCTGAAGTGGCCCCTGTGGTAAATGGTCAGTATGGCCCAAATATCACAAAACAAATATGGGCCACCTTTCGCAAATATGTGGCACATGCAGCATTGCTATGGCTTGGTTCTGACCCAGATCTGGCAAACAGGAGCGGACTGCCCAAGTGTCATCATTCCAAGCGTTATGTGGGCCGGATGAAGTGTCGGGTGTGGGACGGGTCCGGACCACAGCGATTTTGCTATCTGGGCCCCCTCTGCCGATCCAGGGAGGTCTGCAGACTACCACATGCCTCCACGGTTACACGTGGAGTCGCCAGCTGCTTCTTTTCACCTGACAGTGAGAAGTTTTGCCAGGTGGACGTAGTGCATGGGAGGATCACGCCGTCTCCCCCTTCCCCCCGAACAGGCGCCCCAACCAACCAGAGGAGGCACTAGTGCAGCGACCAGGACACATTACCCACATCCGGCTTCCCATCAGCAGACACGGCCAATTGTGTCTGTAGGGACGCCCGACCAAACCGGAGGTAACGTGGGATAACCGGCGATCTCTGTGTTGGTAGGCAACGGAATAGACCGCCACGCCACCCGGACGTCCTCCTTCTTCCTTTTTTACCATCACTTCTGGAGAACATCGCATTTTGATTCATGGGGTGATTGATTAATTGACGACATAACACCAGAAAGATCCGTCATAGAGTATGAGTCTGCCGCTTCTCACGGTGTGGGTGGATAGGCCCGGTTCTGTATGTAATTTTTGCAGCTCTAACAAGAACCCGAGGAGACCATCATGCGCACCATGCCCGTACAGTCAAGGACACCGAAACCACCTGTGATTAAAGTGCTTTCTGCGATACTGGAAGGTTTTTAGTGGTAACTGGAGAGGTAGACCGAAACACCTCATCTAAGCAGCTCCTCTGAGTTCTTTTCTCTGTTTTACTTGGTTTGTTGCTTTTCTTCGAGGGCGAGGAAAACGTAATTATGCCGTTAGTGCACCAAGCTCCCCTGTACTATGCAATTCCGTGAAATGGAGCTTGATGCTGAAGTCCTTGTACGTGACCTCCTGGAAGCCGTTGTGAAATCCCAACAGGATGACACGGTCTTTCCATAAGCCTCTCATCAAAAAAAAAAAAAAGGAGCAGCGGTGAACTCCGCGAGGGAAGGCATTGGTGGTGACAGCCGGACCTCAACATGCGCACAGTGAACCTGAGGTGAAACCATGACCACATAATCACCTTCAACACTCCGGGCCTGCGAGGCCAAGCCCGGCAACCGCATGACAGGTTGCTTTTCACGTGGCCCACCCTGCAGCCATCACCTGAGACTCAATTCACCGTAAAATAAACAAAAGGCAGAAATTCACAACCCCTGAAGCTGACGATTCACCCGGGTTCTGCTGGGTTTTTTAAGCTAAATGCCGATATCATCTGCATCTGCTGAGGTACTCCAGGCAGAGACGCAGAGTTGCGCAGCAATGAGGGTTTTGGCGGCATTCGCCAGAGCGTGTCTTTCCATCTCGCTGAGGTAACCGCCGCGGGGTGCAGAGAGGTGACCCCGCCATCTCTAAACGGCCGTCATCAGACACACAGCTGCACAACACACAACCCCCCCCCCCCATATGCTCCCCCCGGAACATTCCGCCACACCATAAAATAGCCCAGTAAGTAGAAAATAGCCATAAATGCATAGTGGTGGAAGAGACACTGCCACAAAACAAAGTGAAGCAAATGCCAGAAGGCATTTGTCATCCTCTATGGCCACGAGGGCTGCAATATTGAAGGGTTACATGTAAACAGTACAATTTCGGGGTTTTCTGGTTTCTACAACTCGGCAAGGAAGTATACGACAAAGTCCAAAATGAACGGGTTTAACACCAGAGACAAATGAAAAGTATGCGCGGGCCTCACCACAGTGTTGTATAATGACACGCTGGCCGTGGCGCGATGCACGCTCGCTGCAGAGGAGCCCTGGAGGGAGTCCAGGTGGAGCACCATGTCCCAGTCCACCCAGACAATAGTACTGATAGGTACACCATGCAAGCCAACACTGCCATCATCACTGCAGCAACCATGCACAGGTATAGGATGTACTTCCAGCTGTTATGGACTGAGATTCGGTGGTTACTGATGTGTGTTACCGTCTATATTACTGATGTATATTACTATGTATGTTACTATATATGTTACTATGTATGTTACCGTCTACATTACTGATGTACGTATGTGACCCTATATGTTACTGATGTATGTTACTATGTATGTTACTATGTATGTTACCATCTACATTACTGATGTATGTGACCCTGTATGTTACTGATGTATGTTACTATGTATGTTACTGTATGTATGTTACCGTCTATATTACTGATGTATGTTACTGATGTGTGTTTCTGGCAGTAACATACTAGGCAGTTAATGTGTGAACTGATTGGCTGGATTTGATCAGTCATCTCCCAATCTGATGTCACAGTGAGCTAGATTTTGAAATTATATTCCATGTGATGTTATTTCACTGAGTTTTCATGTTGCAATATCTTTCACGTCAAGTCTGTTTTCTCCCCTCTTCTTCCAGTTTTTGTGTCTAAATCTCCCATTCTGTCCTTGTACTATTTGAAAAAAATTACTGAATAAATAAAAAATTCAAAAAAACATTGCAGTTGCCTACCAACACGGGGATCGCCACATCGACTCCACGTGTTACCCCCGGCTTGGTCGGGTGTCCCTACAGACACAATTGGCCATGCCTGCGGGTGGGAAGCCGGATGTGGGTATATGTCCTGGTCGCTGTACTAGCGCCTCCTCTGGGCGGTCGGGGCGCCTATTCAGGAGGGAGGGGAACCGGGGGGAATAGCGTGAACCTCCCACACGCTACGTCCCCCTGGTGAAACTCCTCACTGTCAGGTGAAAAGAAGCGGCTGGCGACTCCACATGTATGGGAGGAGGCATGTGGTAGTCTGCAGCCCTCCCCGGATCAGCAGAGGGGGTGGAGCAGCGACCGGGACGACTCGGAAGAGTGGGGTAATTGGCCGGATACAACTGAGGAGAAAAAGGGGAGGGAACCCCCCCCCCAAAAAAAAAGTACTGCAGTGAACAGACCTGGATCTCTGGTCACTATGCTCTGCAACTAATTATATTTTGCAATGCTTTCTGGGAATTATCAGCTCGATTGAAGCAACTCTCAAACCTGCTACATTTGATTAAAACAGCCTTGCACACTGAATTTTTCATATGTGGTTTTACTAAATCCGTCATTGTAGTCCAACAACTCAAAAAACGGCAGTCTATTGGGGTCCGCGGTGGTGTAGCGGTCTAAGCATCGGCTTTGTGTCGATGCAGTTGCCCACTGGGGACCGGGGTTCGCGCCCCGGTCTCATCAGATCCGACTATGGCCGGACTCGATGAAGCAGCAATAATTGGCAGCGCTGTCTTCGGGAGGGGGCGGAGTCGGCTTGTGTTCGTCACATGAATGCGTCTCTGTGTGTGTGGGGAAAAAGCAGTGGTTTGGCCTGGAGTCGCCTGTCATGAAAGTGGCGAGGCGTCTCCTTCCAGACTGCCGGCTGGAGAGATGCAGTTGGTAAACGTATGCAGTACGAGGGTGGGTGTTTGAACTAAAATAGGGATCGATTGGCCGCTAAATTGGGAGAAACTAGAAATAAATCTATGGAAAAAAAACAAAACATCAGTCTATTGACTGATGCGGGGGAAAAAACTCGAACTCAAAAATTTTCCTAAAACACTTATGATAGAGTAAACTTATAGTATATCAAAGCTAGCGCATCTTTTTCCTCTCCATTTTGGCCTTCCATCCCCACTGGATCCCAGGAGACATCCTGGGTCTCCAGTCAACAAAAATAGGGCTTTTCAAAAAAGCTGTGCAAAGTGGATGAATTTGTGAACACCGGTCTGGTGTTGTAATGTGGACGGTGAAAACAGAACCTTTCCAAAAAGGCTGACGTACGATCGTCACATGATGTCAAGTAAACCTACAGGCTCAAGTTGCATGTGCAGGTCCAGGAGCAGAGACTTCTATTGTTTCTATTGTTTCAGTGAGGATGGTGATATTTTGAAAACGATCGTAAATCACTGGAGTGGACGGAACATGTTTGACCCATTTCTCATGAAATTCTTCATGAAAGCGGCATTTTCACCCCCCCCCCCCAATTATACCCAGCCAATTACCCCACTCTTGCGAGCTGTCCTGGTCTCTGCCCCACCCCCTCTGCCGATCCGGGGAGGGCTGCAGACCACCACATGCCTCCTCCGACACATGTGGAGTCACCAGCCGCTTCTTTTCACCTGACAGTGAGGAGTTTCACCAGGTGGACGTAGCGCGTGGGAGGATCACGCTATTCCCCCCCGAACAGGCACCCAGACCGACCAGAGGAGGCGCTAGTACAGCGACCAGGACATATACCCACATCCGGCTTCCCACCCGCAGACATGGCCAATTGTGTCTGTAGGGACTCCCGAACAAGCCGGAGGTAACACGGGGATTTGATCCGGCGATCCCCGTGTTGGTAGGCGATGGAATAGACCGCCATGCCACCCGGATGCCCGTGAAAGCAGTACTTTCAGATTTCTCCAGCTAAGTATTATGTACACCTAACACACAAAATGTGTGGTTATATTTCTTTTTTTAAGTGTCAATCTGAAAGATTCCAGTTATTTTCTTTCGACGGCACACAGTTGCCAGGAGTAATTGGAAAACCGCTAGCTAGTTTAACCACCACACCAGCAGAACACAGCTTGTTCCGCCTGCCCTCTCCGATAGACCGACCACTGCCGGGTGATGGAAAACATATCACATTCTGTGCAACGCTTGGGATTTTTGGCGGGAAAGTCGCCACAGACACATGTTTGTATTTCTCCATAGTAATGTAAATTCCAGGGTTTTCATCGGTGGCTGATAGGCTGAATCGTTATTGTGTCACCTCGTTTGGCAAAAGATAAAAACTTAACATTTATTTAAGTGAGAATCTTCAAGATTGCCACTTTAACATGCAACATTTTCGGATAAAAAATTTGGACTTGGTGTGCAGTCATTTATAGTAATGGCTGACAGTAGTTGAGTTTCCATCCAAATATATCACAATTTTTTTGGGGATTTTTCCCCGTTTTCTCCTCAGTTGTACTTGGCCAATTACCCCACTCTTGCGAGCCGTCCCGGTCTCTGCTCCACCCCCTCTGCCGATCCGGGGAGGGCTGCAGACTACCACATGCCTCCTCCCATACATGTGGAGTCACCAGCCACTTCTTTTTCACCTGACAGTGAGGAGTTTCGCCAGGGGGACGTAGCGCGTGGCAGGATCACGCTATTCCCCCCAGCCCCCCCCCCTACAGGCACCCCGACGTATCACAAATTTTAACCGAACTTTCAGAAAATTGGAAAAAGAGAATGCAAATTGTTTGCGTGCTCCCATCCACTACTGTTATGCGAATAATAGGAGTTGTTTTATTGTGGCTATAGGTGGCGCTAAATCTCCAGTCAAACGCCATCTCCAGTCATTGCAGAAGAAGAGGGTAGGGTGCAATGAGATGATGTAGCGCCAATCAAACCTCAAACGACGAAAACCGATGGAAAAATACGGCGTTTATGTTTGTTTCGAGGAACGTTGCCGTCTCCTCATTGGTCCACACATGCCCGACGTTTTCACCTGCGGTCATTTTTCGTCTCTCCAATGGAGCGGAAGCGTGAGTGACATTTAAGTCACATGATTTCCGTATATCATTTGTTCACTGAATCTGTTTCACTTGGTCACACTTAGTGCACTTTTAGCGATACTCTAACTTTTTCACCTCCCCCAAGTGTAAAAACATTTTTTTTGCGATATTTCGAGATACTTTCACATTTTCTACATTCCCACTCCGGTTTTTTTATGGGCAAATTGAAAATGCACATAAAAACAGGTGGATAGCGTCCGGGATGGCGCGGCGGTCTATTCCGTTGCCTACCAACACGGGGATCGCCGGTTCGAATCCCCGTGTTACCTCCGGCTTGGTCGGGCGTCCCTACAGACACAATTGGTGTGTCTGTGGGTGGAAAGCCGGATGTGGGTATATGTCCTGGTCGCTGCACTAGCGCCTCCTCTGGTCGGTCAGGGCGCCTGTTCGGGGGGGCGCTGGGGGGAATAGCGTGATCCTCCCACGCGTTACGTCCTCCTGTTGAAACTTCTATCAAGTGAAAAGAAGCGGCTAGCGACTCCACATGTATCGGAGGAGACATGGTAGTCTGCAACCCTCCCCCGATCAGCAGAGGAGGTGGAGCAGAGACCGGGACGGCTCGGAAGAGTGGGGTAATTGGACAGGTACAACTGGGGAGAAAAAGGGGAGAAATCCAAAAAAAAAAAAAAAAACAGGTGGATGGAAAACCAGTGCAGGCTGTGGGGGACCCAGGAGGGAACAGAACGTCTTTTGTTATGTTTAGCGGCTGCCGGTACACAGTCGGCCAGTTGGATCAGGCTTTCCAAAGAAGTCTCTGGCCACTCCAAGTGCGGGGACAAAAGGCTGCCAATACCAGCTCTTGTGGGCTGGTATTTTAAGGTCAATTAGCGATGAGTCATAGCTCTATCTCTCCCAAATGACCCGTGGCTCTTTGCTGGACAGTGTCACCCCTGGGGATGTGACATCAACGAAAAGTCGCCTGAGGGAGCAGCCGGTGTTTGTCTTGGACTTTGTGCACGGTGGTTGTGGGACAAAGCAGCTGAGATGACATAACACGCAACATTATCTCTGACCGCAACCTTTGCACTGTTACCAGTGACCTTTCCAACCTGGAACCCCATAACTAAGGAACCAAAAATACAGCGTGCAGCCTATTCAGAGAGCGACAGCAGAGTAAACGCTGCTGACTGGGATTTGCTGTTGTTATTTTTCAATTAGAAAAAAAACAAGAGTAGGAGTTTTGGACCTGCATGATGAATGGAGCGACAGTATATCTCCACGAGTGTTCAGACGGGCGTACACCCTGGCAAGTAACCGCCCGCACATAATTTACAAACTCGTTTTGAATTAGTGAATCAGAAACAATACATAAAGCGAAGCTACGTTTTCTTAAAATCACAGTGACAGAAGGAAAGAGCGATGACTACAGGAAATCTGATGGCTCACAGAACACCGGGGAAGTCGCACTTAAACATGTCTGGTAAAATATTAAGACAGTTTTACTGCAAGCGATATGAACACACACACACACACACGGACACACACAGGCGCCTTTTTGAGTGTGTATGGCATCCACCCACATGTGGATAGAGCTTTTTTTGCACACCTTTATTCACATGTGAGTGTATGTATGCATGCATGTGTGAACACAATACACACACCACACATTTACACCCGCATGCCTCTCCGACAGTGTGCTGGTTGGTGGCAGACCACCCCTGTGTTTGGCTTTTCTCTGGGCGGTTGGCTGGAGAAGACACTGTTTTGATTAGCCATCTTGATTCCCCATACGGGAGCGGACGGGGAGCTTCCCCGTGGGCTTGGCGCTCCCTGGTGGGCCCAGGCGAGCTGCCGCGTCATGATTCAAGCAGACGACGGCCCTCGAAATGTTTAGGAGGGGTTGTCTGCTTATCTTCTGTCCTCGGCTATTTAGCAAGGCGACCGCAAAGTCTGCGCCGCGAACCCGGCTGTCTGTCTGTCTGAAGCCGGCAGGCCCACATTCCACCAGGTCGCTGCTACCTGCCCAGAGACAAACCGTCCACTTCCTATCTTCATTCGTCTTATACGGTCTGTCTTGACAAGGCCATGCCAATGGCACCACAAAAAAGGCATTTATTATCGTCCTGCAGGATATTAACTGTTGGGGCTTATTTCTACCTGCACTCTAAAACAGACGGAATTTAGCTGTGGTTTCTCCGACTGGCCAAAACCACTGAGGATGTGTGTGATTCATGAAGATCAGATCTGAAAAAGATCAGATCTGAAAGAGATACAGTCTGCGGTCAGCCACTCAGTTTAACCAGGAAAGGCGTAAATTCTTTTATAAGCTTGCAAATCCAATATTTCTAGCTACATATCACTGAATTTCCAAAAGGCCAGCTGTGACTGATGTACGTAAACGCTGGAAAATCCCACACGTGGGCTTCCACGAGTGACATCTACTCTGGAAGACTGGAGGAGTCGTGAGAGATCACACTAGGAAGGAATGGCCTTGTGCTGAGGATTGGATTCCTGACGAGTGGGTAGTTCTGTAGCGTGGTATATTAGATGTTAGTGGTGGTGGCAGAGGAACAAGCCCTCTTTGGTGAGGACAGCTTGAATGTGTAGTTTACCGTCTTTACTGCAACGGTTTCTGTTCTTCCCTGTAGTTCCGGCTGTGCACGAGAAAGGTGAGATTTGCCTCATTTCTGTCAGTTTATTCTCACTATGTGAAAGAGAATCCATCCATCCATCCATCCATCCATCATCCGAACCGCTTATCCTGCCCTCGGGGTCGCGGGGACGCTGGAGCCTATCCCAGCAGTCATTGGGCGGCAGGCCGGGAGACACCCCGGACAAGCCGCCAGTCCATCACAGGGCCCACACACACACACATACATTCACACCTAGGGACAATGTAGTACGGCCGATTCACCTGACCTACATGTCTTTGGACTGTGGTAGGAAACCGGAGCACCTGGAGGAAACCCACGCAGACACGGGGAGAACATGCAAACTCCACACAGAGGACGACCCGGGACGACCCCCAAGGTGCCTCATTTCTGTCATAGTTTATTGTCACTACATGAAAGAGAATCGAGCTTGTGAATTTGAAGGGTTAAGTTTTGTTTCCATGAACCAGATGTGAAAATCTTTGAGTGTCAGTCTCAAGGCATTGTGAACTTTCACCCCTCTATCAACAGGAAGCTCTTTAGCAAGGCACTAATCCTCCAGCTAACCTTGGGGTTAAGGGGTTAAGTATAGGAGTAGTACCTTTCCTAGATGGCCTTTCGTGGCGTCCTAGACTGGTCTCCATACACCCCAGCATCATGTGAAGTGCAAAATATAGCCTCTCCATGATGAATGACTGTCTGTGCGTGGTGAAGAGCCACACCCTCCTCACGGTAATCCTCTTAACCTTGCCAGGAGACAACAGAGCAGAACACGGCGGATCTAGAGGAGTAAACCTCCATAATAAATCCTGCTACTCGTATGGGTAGCAGTAGTCCTGGCTGCATTCATCGATAGACTGATGTTATGGACCGGGGGACATCGTGGCTTTGCAGATGATCAATGCATCTTGAAAACGGAAAGGCACAAAATCTCCAGTTAGCGGAGAACCAGAGAACTGCATGTGGAGTAGCGCCCCACGCTTTAAACAAACATGCGCAACCGAAACCCTATTGGGGCGCCCTGGCAGACGACCTAGGCAGGGTGTGGGTAATCTTCCATCTCTGCAACCGGCCTTTGTCTGACAATATTAGTGTGAAACTGATGCTCCACACAAAGCAGATAGACACAACATTATATCAGAGACTATTTCTCCGTATAAGAATAGCAAAGTTGGAGAGTAAAAGCCTTCACATACTGGGAGATTTTAACTGTCTTGTACATTTATTACTGTGTGATGGGGGAAAAAAAAAGGAAAATCTTGGTTATATGCCTTGTCAGACTGAAGTGAGACTACTGTCACACTGCACATTTGACTGAACTATGAGGTTACAGCCTATGTTAGTCGTCAGCAAGCCGACTCTGCCCTATGACGCTGAAAAAAGATGACCCATGGACAGAGTGCGAATTATACAAGGACAATCGGGGGGTCAACTTTTTCTCCAGAGCGTAAAGGGAACCCAGTACAGTGCAGGCGTGTGCTTCAGTGAACTGAAGTCTTAACAATCCTGACAGTATCTTGCTTGTTTAACGCAATGTCTGCAGTCTCTAGATGATGATGAATCAAATCCACTATGTCAGCTCATGGAGCATGTACCACACAACAACTTTTGTAGTCAGGTCACCAACAAAGTATTCTAGAGCAAAACTGCCAGCAAGTCAGACTCGCATAACAACAGCAGACCATCATTTCCGCTCAAACACAGAGAGACCCACACAATGCTTTGTTTCCTCTCAGTAGCAAACACTATCAAAAGTCCTAGCATATTAGTTGAGAACAATAGGGTATGATTGTTGTGTATCCCATCAGTTTCTGAAAGTATGGTTTGCCTAAATATCTGGTATGATGGCATAAATCTTTAAGTGCAGTCTCCTTTGTAACTCACCTCTTCCGGCCTGCTCACCATCCCCCTGACCTCCTCCTGCCTGCTGACTGTTCTCCTGACTCCCCTCTGCTCCCTCAATACAACTGCACATAAATATAAAACTCACCATCACCCATATGATCCTGCTCGGTATTAAGCCTGCATGACAACCACAGAAAATACAGGCTGCATTATTATTACTAAGTCCTAATTCTTACACGTTTAAACTTGCTCTTTTTTAGCACCAAAAACAAAGGGGAGGGGCTGTTATAAAAGCAAATATCAAAAAGGCAAAAGACTAACTAAACCACAAAGCCACGCAAAAGACTATTAAGATAAGAAACTATATTGATGTCAAAATGTACCTCTACAACAACTAATCCTCCATTTTCTCACTGCTCATGACTGAGCAACAGTGTTAGCTAACATTAGATAATATATGACATTTTATATTGGTAATGAAATGCCAAGCCATAGGCACTGCTAGCTAGCTATTTAGCCAACATTGGAAATGAAAGGGTGCACTTTCAGCTAGGTAAGTTAAGGTAATAAGCTAGTAAGTAAGTAAGTTTAAGTTAGGTATGTAAGTTAGGTAAGGCAAACGTAATCTTTAGCTAGCTAACATTAGTTAGCTAATCTGTAACTTAAGGCAAAAGTTGGAGACTAGCTAACATTAGCGTTCATCCGTAGACAGTCTAAATCAGAAACTCTGAAGGTAAGAAAGTAAAGTGAATCAAACTAGCTACATTGCTAGCTACAGCGTCTCCACTGGTTTGTGCGACGTACGTGGGCATAGACTTAATTGAGGACGCGTGCCATTGCAATGATGGGAGTGATGAGCCAGGAATACGAGACGTTCAACTAACGTCAAGGTTAAGAAATGGTAAGGTCCACTTTAGGGGTGTCTGAAATTGTATTGCAAGATTCTTCCAGGCATGAATATGGGCTAAGAATGATATATAAATGATTCAACCCCCTGACCTGTTGTTTTTACCCCTTGTGTGTGTGTGTGGGGGGTCAGCCCCCCCAATCCAGGTGGCCCAGTGGTTAGCACTGTTGCCTCACAGCAAGAAGGTTCTGGGTTTGAACCCCAGGCCATCCCAGGCCCTTTCTATGTGGAGTTTGCATATTCTCCGTGTCTGCGTGGGTTTCCTCCAGGTTTCCCGGTTTCCCCCCACCATCAAAAAGACATGAATGTTAGGGTTAATACTCCTGTCTGTGTCCCTGACCGAGGCAATGGAAAGAAGAACTGGAGTGGGTCCTGCCCACTGCTCCTAGCTACACAGCTAGGATGGGTTAAATTCAGAGAATGAATTTCATTGGATGTATGTACAATGACAAATAAAGTGTATTCTATTCTACAATTCGAACTGTGCCCATGGACATTTAAAATATATCACTATTAACTAACTATAAGCCCTTAATAAAGGCTAATAAGAGCTAACAAAACAGTTCTAGCCCAATGGAGGATGTAAAGGACATCACTGAGGAAGAAGAAACCATCAAAATTACCCATAAGAATAACAGAGACCACCGATATGCAGCCCGAGACAATGTCACTCAAAAACACCCATAGCCCCCCCCACACACACACCACAGACCACTAGGCCTAGTGTGTCCACAGAGAGGAGCCACCCACCTGTCCACCTGCTGACTGTCATACGTCATACTCCATTATCAGCCTTGTTCAAACAAGCCACCCCCAACCCAGAAGCGGGTGACGGTGCTGCCAGCGGGAGTAATGCATTCCTCCACCGTCTCCCTTCCCAAGTGGCTGCGAGACACACGGCATAAATGGTGTCTTTGTCTTGCGGGCCCTCTGCAGGCCCGACTTACCGGGCTGATGCCTGGTGGCTGATGCGGCACACCGGCGGTGGCGGGAATCTTCTCAGTATCTGATTGGCTCTGATTGGGTTTTGTGAAGGCGGAGGGGGGGGGGGACCCAGTGTTTGTACAGATGTGTCAGGGTGACACATCTTTTCACCCACAAATGACAGCGCTGCAAAACCCAGTGATGGATGAACACAAACTGGGGAAAGAGTGGTGCAGCTCCTCCGGCGTGTGTGAGTGTGTGTGTTTGTGCATGTGTGTGTAAATGTGTTTTGGTTTTTATGTGTGCATATTATAAGTGTGTGTATACCTATGTGTGCATGTTTGTGTATTTGTATTCATGCATGTGTGTTCTAAATGTGTGTGGGTGTGTGTGCATGTATGCGTGTGAGTGGATGTGTGTGTGTGTACCTCTGCATGTTTTTATGTGTGTACATTATAAGTGTGTGTATACCTGTGTGTGCATGTTTGTGCGTGTATTTATATTAATGTATATGTGTTCCAAACGTGTGTGTGTGTGTACCTCTGCACGTTTTTATGTGTGCATATCATAAGTGTGTGTATACCTATGTGTGCATGTTTGTGTGTGTATTTGTATTCATGCATGTGCGTGCTAAATGTGTGTGTATGTAACGTGTGTGCGGATGTGTGTGTGTGTGTGTGTATCCCTGCACGTTTTTATGTGTGCATATCATAAGTGTGTGTATACCTATGTGTGCATGTTTGTGTGTGTATTTGTATTCATGCATGTGCGTTCTAAATGTGTGTGTATGTATGCGTGTGTGTGTGTGCATCTCTGCAGGTTTTTATGTGTGTATATTATAAGGGTGTGTATACCTATGTGTGCATGTTTTTGTATGTGTATTTGTATTCATGCATATGTGTTCCAAACGTGTGTGTGCATGCATGTGTACCTCTGCACACGTTTTTAAGTGTGTGCATTTGCAGGTTTTTCAATATGAGAGTATCCATGTGGTTCCAGTAGGAATTGTAGCCCCATTTGTGCGTGTATGTGTATAGCAATGTGTACTTTTTGCGTGTGCGTTTGTCTGCATGTGTAACAGACGTATTTGTCAGTGAGTGTGCACGAAAGTCTATTTCTGTATTTGCGTGCACGACGTATGCTTGTCTAGTGTGTGTGTGTGTGTGTGTGTGTGTGTGCACGTGTGTGTGCTTGTTCGGGGTGTGTGCGAGGGGTTAAAACAGCAACTAGTCAACCGAACGGAAAAGGCCCGCCCGCCAGACGGACCCATTAAGAATCAATTTTTCAGACTTAAGCAAAACGGCATGCAAATTCTGAGGATCCATAATCGCTTCTTTTGTCCCGTCTGAAAATACCGGACGGGGCCAAAAATAATGCCCGGCGCTACCGGGAGCCCGCACACTTGTTCATTAGTGGAGCCACAGAGTCTGCTTTGTCTGCTACCACTGTCAGGAACATGGAAGATACTGGAAACTGCACTTCCTCCAGTGACACGTCAGCTCACTTAAATACCACCGTTACGCAACAGGAACATCCACGGGCCAGAGCCCCGGCAACGCCAGCCACCGAGGAGAACCGAGCCGGCCCTCGCCGCCACGCACGGACACGAACACTCCGCAGAGGGCCATTCGGTGACCCGACCCGAGGCCGCGCTGGGTTCGGTGCGAGCGTCTCAGCTCGCGGCCGACACCGGCGCGAGGGGGACGGCGTCCAATAAGCGTCCGCCTGGTTTAGGGGGGAAAGGACTCTTGACAAACAGGCCTTTCATGTGGTCGCCGCTTTAAGTGCTCTAATACTCGGCGAGACACTGAGGCTTGGAGCGGGGAACTCTGAACAATAGATTCAACCACATGAAGCGGAGCGGCCAGGATTACTTCTACACATACCCCCCCCTTGCTCTCTCTCTCTCCCTGTCTCTCTCTCTCTCCATCTATCTCTCTCCCTGTCTCTCTCTCTCTCTCTCTCCCTGTCTCTCTCTCTCTCTCCCTGTTGCTCTCTTTCTCTCCATCTATCTCTCTCTCTCTCTGCCCCCTTTCCCTCTCTGTCTGTCTCTCCGTCTATCTCTCTCTCTGCTTCTCTCTCTCGCTGTCTCTCTCTGCTTCTCTCTCTCGCTGTCTCTCTCTGCCCCTCTCTGTCTGTCTGTCTGTCTGTCTGTCTGTCTGTCTGTCTGTCTGTCTCTCTCTTCTCTTGCACTGAGTTTCTCACATTGTCTGTCACTCTGTATAATAATTTTGTTTTCACACACACACACACACACACACACACACACACACACACACACGGCTTGTGTTGAGCACTCCAAGACTTGTCCCTGGAAACTGAGAGGTGCTTGTACAGTAGAAATTCTTCCAACACACACACAACATGGAAACAAGCTGTATCACACATTCCTACAGTTCCCTGGTGAATCCCGCTGTCACTCGGTCCAACAATAATCGGCATTTTCGTACCACACAGTGATGACCATCTCACTTCAGCAGGGCATTAAGTCTGATGCTGCTGCACGTTGTGGTGCTTTGTGCCCTCTACTGCGCAGTTGTGCGATTCAGAAGAACACACATCTGTTTCTCCACAAGCCTACATGAGGAACAGTTGGGTGAGCCCACAGCACAGCATGAGCCGATGACGCTGTCTCTCTCTCTCTCGCTCTACCAAGACAGATGTCTGTACTGACTGTCCCATCATTCATCAGCAAGGGTGTGGTTGGATTGGATGGGTTGGCGAAGAAGAAGAAGAAAAAAAGGAGGAAAAGACTCTCGCTCTCTTCTTCTTTGACCACCACCCTGCCTGCATCTCCAGCGCAGAACCAAAACAAAAACACCCAGACGGGCCCAACGATATGTCATCCTCCACCCCACAACACCCTCATCCCCCAGGGCTGAGGCTCAGTTCACCTCCCATCTCCACCCATCAGTCCATACGATCCATCCATCCATCCACCGACAACTGGAACGCACAAAGCAGCCAGGGGTCACCTCCAGAACACTGGATGCGTTGGTCTCATGTGTCGTCGTTCCACACCACTGGAGAAGTATCTGCTAACTCAGTTCAGCTAGCACCAGTTTAAAAAAAAAATTTTTTTGGGGGGGGGGGGGGGGGAGTTCTCCCCCTTTTTCTCCCCAACTATACTTGGCCAATTACTCCAGATAGCAAAATTGCTGTGGTCCGGACCCGTCCCACACCCGGCACTTCACCCAGCCCACATACCGTGTGGAATGATGGCACTTGGGTGGTCCGCTCCCGTTTGCCAGATCTGGGCCAGAACCAAGCCATAGCAATGCTGCATGTGCCACATATTTGCCAAAGGTGGCCCATATTTGTTTTGTGATATTTGGGCCATACTGACCATTTACCAGACGGGCCACTTCAGGGTCACATCCAGATCACATGTTCCCGACAGCACCGCATCTTTGCCAAAAAAGGCCCACATTTGATTTGGCATATTTGGGCCACATTTGCTGTTATACATGTGGGCCACTTCAGGCTCACATCCGTTTTGTCAGGGCCAGAAGAAGGCCATCAGTGCCGCATCATTGCCTGAAGTGGCCCACATCCGGATGCTATCTCGGACCCCACTCTTCTCAGCCATCCCGGTCATTGCTCCGCCCCCTCTGCCGATCCGGGGAGGGCTGCAGACTACCACATGCCTCCTCCGATACATGTGGAGTCGCCAGCCGCTTCTTTTCACCTGACAGTGGGGAGTTTCACCAGGGGGATGTAGCGCGTGGGGATCACGCTATTCCCCCTCCCCCCTGAACAGGCGCCCCGACCGACCAGAGGAGGCGCTAGTGCAGCGAGCAGGACACACACCCACATCTGGCTTCCCACCCGCAGACATGGCATGGCCAATTGTGTCTGTAGGGAGGTAACCGGAGGTAACGTGTGGATTCAAACTGGCGATCCCCGTGTTAGTAGGCAATGGAATAGACCGCCACACTACCCAGATGCCCAGCTTTTTAATTTCTGTTGTTGGTGGGATGATGGTCGCATTGATGGTGGTGTTGTTGTTAATGTTTTGGCATTGTTGTTGGTGCTGTGTTGCAACAGATATGTTGGTGGTGTGTTGATAGTGGTGTTGTTGGTGGTGTGTTGATAGTGGTGTTGTTGGTGGTCTGCTGACAGTGGTGTTGTTGGTGGTCTGCTGATAGTGGTGTTGTTGGTGGTCTGCTGATAGTGGTGTTGTTGGTGGTATGTTGATGGTGGTGTGTTGATAGTGGTGTTGTTGGTAGTGTGTTGATAATGATGTTGTTGGTGGTGTGCTGGTGCCGAGTTGGTGGTGGTGATGTGTTATTATTGTTGGTGTGTTGTTACAGATGGGTAGGTAATGGGGTGCTGTTGCTGTTGGTGGTGGTGTTGTGTTGCAACAGATATGTTGGTGGTGTGTTGATAGTGGCATTGTTGTTGGTGAGTTGTTGTAGTTGGTGTGGTAGTGGCAGCGGGTGTTTGTGTTGGTGGTGGTGGTGTGTTGTTTTGTTGGTGGTGGTTGCAGGCATGGCAGGGAGTCAGAACAATAACCACCTCTCTGCTGCTGACAGTCACGCAGACATGCACGGATCTGCACGATGTGCATGCTGATCACCGAGTCGTTCACAAGAACTATGATCTGCCTGGAAGAAAGCACGGCTTTGTGTGACTAAATTACATCTCTTAACCCACAAGAGGAAGCAAAGTGATTCCAAATGTTTGATAGTCCCAGAGGAAGTCCCTATCAAACCAATCCAACAACAGCTTTCCAGAGACATGATGCCAGAGGGCCTCTGTGTAGACGATGACAGGCGCATGATGCCACCAGAGTGCCACTACCATCGCAAACCATGTCAGACACATTCATGTCAGGGTCCCCCGCAACATGATGGTGGAAACAGGGCCCCCCCTCCCCCAGGATTTTAAAATGCCTCCTCTTTTGTTCACCCTCAAGTGCACAAATACCCACGTGACTTTGGTTTGCAAAAAACAAAAACATTTCACAATGGGAAATGAGGACAGAAAACCACCTTCTTGGTCAGGGGGCTGATTCAGTTTCCATTCAGGGTGGCCTGTGGAGGTGGTTGGGGTTGTTTAGAGGGGGAATGGTAGACTACATCGCACTAACTGCTGCATGTCCAGGTAGGTCGTAGTAGTTAGCTAGCTAGGTAGGTAGGTTTGCTTATTTAGATGATTAAAATCAGAAGAATCACTGGGGACTCATGCCATTTATCTATTCAATCTGAGTCGGCCACTTTGGACTCCTTAAATGCATCAAATCTGAGTTTTGATATTAGTAGTGTAGCGAATTCAGGGGGCAGCCGAGAACCGCCGCAGCCGAGATGCAAATCCGGGTCGCCTGCACCACAGGCGACCGCGCTAACCAGTCGACTAAAAGGTCCAACCCGTTAGCCAAGGGCTAGCAAGTCTAGTCATCCGTGGACGTTACACTACCCCCCTCCTACGGGAAGCGCATTAACATACCAGCTCCCTCACGCGTCTGGGCACACGTGCTTCCGATGGCCTCACGGTCTCACCATCCCACTTCTGACACTAATGCAGCAAATTCAGGGGGCAGCCGAGAACCGCCGCAGCCGGGATGCGAACCCGGGTCTCCCGCACCACGGGCGACCGCGCTAACCAGTCGACTAAAGGGTCCGACTTGTTAGCCCAGGGCTAGCGAGTCTATTCATCCATGGTCGTTATAGCCTGTAACCCCGATGAATGCTTTTTTAAACAAAATGCAAGATTAAAGTAACTTTGTGGTGTTGCTGAATTTGTACTGTACTCATCCAGACTATAGCCAGACTCCTCAAACGCCGAAATAAATCCAATTCTCCGCTACTCACCGACGTACATCCCGTTTTCGACACGCTTGATGATGTCGAAGGCGTTCTCCACGTTGCCCTCCAAGATGTCAAACTTGACGTCGTAGTTGGTGAGGGGGTAGCTGCTGTACGCCGGGACCGTGGTTCTCAGGAAAACAATTTCTGTTGGAAGATAACAATTAGAGACACAACAGTCTGTTACGGCTCAAACCCCTTATAATCACACTCGGGTTACACTGCTAGGATTCGTGCCAGCTCTTCACCCTCTCTCTCCCTTTTTTTGAACAAAGAGTAAGACAATAAAACGAGAGCAAGAGAAGGTCTGTGTTTATCGTACATCGAGAGGGTCACAGAAAGGTTGAGGCTTTTTAATACTGTTGTCAAGCTGAAGGCCTCTGCAGCAGATTGGCGCTTATGAGAAATGACACAGTCTTAACTCCCCATGACGTTTAGCATGAGTGTGTCTCAAACACGCACCGCATGTGGGCCAAGAGATGCTTGTCAGCTGTCAGTGTCTGCATGTGATTACAGCGGTTTCTGCTATCCGACCAGCATGGCACTTATTCTCTGGCGTGGGCCAGAGAACATCATGGAAGAGCTAATTTAGGGTCAGAGGTAGCGGTATGGATTCTGACAGCTGTGGGGAAACGCATTTGATGGGACCGAGGAGATTAGGAGAGATAAAAAATGGAGTTCGGAGTGTGTGTGTGTGTGTGTGTGTTGGGGGGGGGGGGTCAATGACACTTCACAACTCTTATTTCTCCAAGGGTATCCAACAGAACAGGCGCAAACATCTTCTGGTTGCTTTTGAATTTTTGTTTACTCTCAGAAGAACTTTGACTTTCCTCTTTTTTTTTAAATGTCCCCCCCCCCTTTTTTTTCTCCCCAATTGTACTTGGCCAATTACCCCCCCCCATTCCGAGCCAACCTGGTCGCTGCTCCACCCCCTCTGCTGATCCAGGGAGGGCTGCAGACTACCATATGCCTCCTCCAATACGTGTGGACTCACCAGCCGCTTCTTTTCACCTGACAGTGAGGAGTTTCACCAGGGGGACGTAGTAAGTGGGGGGATCACGCTATTCCCCCCAGTTCCCCCTCCCCGCTTAACAGGCGCCCCGACCGACTACAGCTGGCACTAGAGCAGCGACGAGGACACAACCGACCAGAGGAGGCGCTAGTGCAGCGACCAGGACACATACCCACATCCGGCTTCCCAGCCGCAGACATGGCCAATTGTGTCTGTAGGGATGCCCGACCAAGCCAGAGGTAACACGGGGATTCGAACTGGCGATCCCCGTGTTGGTAGGCAACGGAATAGACTGCTACACCATGCGGACGCCGATTTTCTTATTTTTTTACAGAAAACATTTTAATATATTATTGATAATTTCTTACATCTCAGTAGTTATGCCCAGCTGCACTGCCTGATGTGTGATGGCCATAAGAAAAAAGCTAATGATGGAACACGCCTCAGTGATTCAGAAAGATAGGTGTCCCAGGAAAGACCCCAGGGGGTTCCCACAAAGTAAAGGCATGGTTTAGGTTCTCTTTTGAGTTGATATACTGAACATGAGCCTGATTAGATTGTTTAAATCTGTTACAGTTTTTCACTCTTACTGCTGTTAAGTTCCCATATACACAGTAGGCAGTTTCATAAATGACTATTAAACAAGAAAAATCCCATCGTTAATGTGGATACAATGAGAGTTTAACTAATTAATTATAGGTCTTGATGTAATTTTGATGGCTTGAACGTAATCAAATGAGACCATTGCTATAAAATGACTGCCAATGCTTGTGTTCAGGTTGGATTCATGGCAAAATCTGACAAAACGATTTACGGCACAGTGATGGGATACACAGCCACAATTAGAGATACATTACATCATGGCTGTATATCTTACAGACGAAAAACCCCTACATCTCTCACTCTCCTCTTCCAAACCAACGGACCAGATACTGGAGGATGAATGGAGATGTTTGTGACAAGAAACCTCTCGAGCATCATGTGAAATGAAGTCGTTATCCTGGAAAACACTACTGCTTTTTTTCCACAGCGGGGCATAAAGTCAGCAAAAAATCCAGAACTCCTCGTGGCGGCTTTAGGAGCTTGAACTTCAACTTTCCAGGCGTCGTGTCCATGTTCCCCCAGCCCCATCTAACTTTAACCATAACATAGACCCGTAAACACATAATAAACACTACGGATTACGCAAGAGGGAATAAAAAAGGACAACTTACCATGTAATACTGAAAGAGTGGTGGTGCACAGAGTGGAGTGAACAGGCTTGAAATCAGAAGGGAACTCCACTGAGACACTTCAGGGCTGAGGGAACTTGGGTATGACCCATCTTCCATGTGGCGGAAGAACATTTTATCAAACAAGGATAGTGACCCAGTGTGAGGCTGTGTGGGGGTTTGGGGGTAAGCGGTACCTACCCTCTGGCTTCATAAACTCCCTGAAGGTGGGCATTGATATGACGGTGTGCGACATGGAGTGCACCGGGTCCAACACGCAGGCCATGTCGTTGGGCTGACAGGACTTCACACAGCGAATGGTGTCGGAGCGCTCCACTCTTGCCGTCCTGGGGGAGGAGGAGACATGCACACACACACACAGACACACAAAACCTCCAAGATTTAGAACAAAATGAAAAAGACTTTGAAAGTAAACTCTCTATCACCACTGGCCTCTACAGACTCACAATGACGGATCACCCCCCCCCCTTTTTTTTTTACTCCCCAGTTGTATCCAGCCAAGTACCCCCCTCTTCCGAGCCGTCCTGGTCTCTGCTCCACCCCCTCTGCTGATCCGGGGAGGGCTGCAGACTACCCCATGCCTCCTCCCATACATGTGGAATCACCAGCCGCTTCTTTTCACCTGACAGTGAGGAGTTTCACCAGGGGGACGTAGCGCGTGGGAGGATCACGCTATTCCTCCAAGTCCCCCCCCCCCGAACAGGCGCCCCGACCGACCAGAGGGGGCGCTATTGCAGCGACCAGGACACATACCCACATCCGGCTTCCCACCTCTGTGCATAACCGTAGTGCACTGACTTCCGGTTTCTACTGCAGCGGTCATACCAGTTTCCTGTTTGTCGGCGTGTGCTGTTGACAACGGCATATGTGTCGTGATGCCTGCAAGATTTGCCATGGCTAAATGTCAACCACATGCACACACCTGTCCACACACCTTCACCTGCACCTCCCAGCACACGGGTGAAACGTTTCAAGGTGTACATATCAAGTTACGTCCACAACTCCGTCCGTCCGCTCATCCTGATAATCGTGGACGTAACTTGATAGGCATCAGGGATGCTAAATATAACAGTCAACATCCAAAACAGTCCAACTGTTTTTAACGCCTCCGTTTGGGCCGAAAGATGACTAAACGCGGCAATATCTTCGGTCGTGGCTCCAAAACGGTGGTCCTACGTCGCGCTGTGAGACAGGTGCAAAGACGGCCGTTATTACGGTCTTGCGACCGAGGACAGTCTGGGGCGAAAGTCTGACAGTGTCAGAAATTTGGGACGACCGTCTCACGATGTGACCGCTGCTACCACGACCTACGTCTACTAACCAAACGATAGAAAAGCGGCACCAAATGACACACTGATCAAGACCACGCGCGATCTTTGCTGGCGCTAAACACAAACAAACACACTGTTAGCATCTGGGACCCACATGCGATGGATTCAACAAAGCTAGCGAAAACGAGCTAGCAAAACGAGCTAGCAAAACGAGCCAGCTAAAACGAGCTAGCTAAAACGAGCTAGCTAAAACGAGCAAAACGAGCCAGCTAAAACGAGCTAGCAAAACGAGCCAGCTAAAACGAGCTAGCAAAACGAGCTAGCTAAAACGAGCCAGCTAAAACGAGCTAGCAAAACGAGCTGCGGCGACTATTGAAAGGACTCGATTCCTGCTTGGCGTCACGTTGCTCTACCAGCAGCGCAGATTGATGACGCGCCTGATGCGGCACGCACGCTGATGACGTTTTTATGGACTTGCGTCGTAGCCTGCGATTCTACGCACATCAAAATTGATGTCGTAGCCATGTTTATTCGGTCCATATCGCACAGTGTGGCTTGCAATACATTTATAGCACAGTCTGCAGGACCCTGAAGAATAATGAACCGATAACTGCTGGAGAACATGGACAAGGCCAAACACTGCAGCCTGTACAGACTTGCATCATCATCATTGATGGTTTTCCAAACAATTCTCAAGGGAAGTGATTTGTTCCCTTCACACATACACACACACACACACACACACACACTGAAAGAAAAAGATTCAAAACCTGTTGAGGAAGGTATTTGGATTTGCAGAGCACCCCCCCCCCTCCTGGGCTCCACATCAGATAGGAGGAGGATTTATGTGGCAAAGGGAGTGTTCTACAAAGACTCCTAAATTGAGAGCAACATGACTAGACATCTCCTCAGCCTTTCCCCGGGCGTCTCTCCCTCGCTCTCTCTCGCCTATTATTTAGAGCTGTGCTTATTCCGCAGACTAATCAGTGACAGGTCGCAGCAAATGGAAGGAGGCCCCGCCGCTGGCTTCTAAATCCATCGCCACCTGAGGTATCACTTATTCACTACCTGTCTGCTCCCCGAGACTCTGGGGGGAGGCGTCAGAAGTATCATCGACCGCCAGTATATCACCAGCCCATCTTCGATTCTCACGAGAGGGGGAGAGGGGGGGGGGAGCCCGTTGAAACTTACCAAAATGGAGGCCTCGCTTCTTCCATCCCAGACTTTTGAGTCAAGCTCGGCCTTCCCGCGAGGAGGCGACTCACTATAGGGGTTACACTGGATTATAAAAACAGCTGTGTTGCCGTGTATAGGTCCAGATGATGTGCATGGTGGCCGTATAGCCGCATGGTGAGTCACGATGAGACACGCTTCTCCCCGGCTCTCCTCAGGGGACCTATAGGCTGGAGGAGCTGCAAACTTCCAAGCCCGGCTTGGGTTGCAGGGCCTCCTTTCATGGCGAGACGAGGAGAGAAGCCCCTGACAAAAAGTCAAGCCACCGCTGGGTAGGGGCTTGTAATTAGCAATTAGCGGGTGGGTCCAAGTTTTGCTTCAGCCTGAGCCAAAGCCACAAAATGTTCTCCTAGTTTATAA